>NW_027590697.1:152500-204371 GCF_964213995.1 Mustelus asterias
GCACAGTTCCAGTCTCCATATCCCTCGGTTAGACCCACACTTGGAGCACTGTGCACAGTTCCAGTCTCCGTATCCCTCGGTTAGACCCACACTTGGAGCACTGTGCACAGTTCCAGTCTCCGTATCCCTCGGTTAGACCCACACTTGGAGCACTGTGCACAGTTCCAGTCTCCGTATCCCTCGGTTAGACCCACACTGGGAGCACTGTGCACAGTTCCAGTCTCCATATCCCTCGGTTAGACCCACACTGGGAGCACTGTGCACAGTTCCAGTCTCCGTATCCCCCGGTTAGACCCACACTGGGAGCACTGTGCACAGTTCCAGTCTCCATATTCCTCAGTTAGACTCACACTTGGAGCACTGTGCACAGTTCCAGTCTCCGTATCCCGCGGTTCGACCCACATTTGGAGCACTGTGCACAGTTCCAGTCTCCATACCCTTTGCAGAAAAGTTAACAGGGATGAAATGTGACATTTTGAAAGGACAGGAAGTGAGGGAACAGTCGAGGGATAGCTCTGTTCATGAATGATGGTTTTACCTCAGTGGAGTGCAATGTCCTCAGTCCAGGAAAGCAGGATGGTGACGCACTCTGAGTTGATGGGAGGAATGCTAAAGGAGGACGGACACTGGGGGATTTATATACAGGTCTGCTAAAATTATCCACAGGGTCAGACGGGGAACAGAGGGAGGCATAAAAGATAGAGACTGTGATAAAATTGTGAGATTTTAATCTACATATCGACTAGAAAAACCAGATTGTCAAAGGGATTTGATTTGCTTTACTATTGTCACATGTATTAACATACAGTGTAAAGTATTGTTTCTTGCGCACTATACAGACAAAGCATACCATTCATAGAGAACGAAAGGAGAGAGTGCAGAATGTGGTGTTACAGTCATAGCTTGGGTGTAGAGAAAGGTCAACTTCATGCGAGGTGGGTCCATTCAAAAGTCTGACGGCAGCAGGGAAGAAGCTGTTCTTGAGTCGGTTGGTGCGTGACCTCAGACTTTTGTGTCTTCTCCCCGATGGAAGAAGGTAGAAGAGAGAATGTCCGGGATGCATGGGGTCCGTGATTATGTTGGCTGCTTTTCCGAGGCAGCGGGAAGTGTAGACGGTGTGAATGGGTGATGGCGTAGATGTGGAGTTCTTTAAATATTGTCATGAATGTTTCTTAGAATAACACATTCTGGAGCCAATCAGAAGTCAGGCTACACTATAAGACCATAAGACCATAAGACATAGGAGCAGAATTAGGCCACTCGGCCCATCGAGTCTGCCACACCATTCAATTATGGCTGACATTCGAATAGTGTAGATTAGAGGGGCTTTAGATTAGTTTCACTGGTCGGGCCTGTACTGCGCTGTAATGTTCTATGTTCTATATTTTTCTCATCCCCATTCTCCTGCCTTTTCCCCATAACCCCTGATCCCCTTATTAATCAAGAACCTCTCTATCTCTGTCTTAAAGACACTCAATGACCCGGCCTCCACAGCCTTCTGCGGCAAAGAATTCCACACATTCACCACCCTCTGGCTGAAGAAATTCCTCCTCATCTCTGTTTTAAAGGATCGTCCCTTTAGCCTGAGGTTGTGCCCTCTGGTTCTAGTTTTTCCCATTAGTGGAAACATCTTCTCCATGTCCACTCTATCCAGGCCTCGCAGTATCCTGTAAGTTTCAATAAGATCCCCCCCTCATCCTTCTAAACTCCAACAAGTACAGACCCAGAGTCCTCAACCGTTCCTCATACGACAAGCTCTTCATTCCAGGGATCATTCTTGTGAACCTCCTCTGGACCCTTTCCAAGGCCAGCACATCCTTCCTTAGATATGGGGTCCAAAACTGCTCACAATACTCCAAATGGGGTCTGACCAGAGCCTTATACAGCCTCAGAAGTACATCCCTGCTCTTGTATTCTAGCCCTCTCGACATGAATGCTAACATTGCATTTGCCTTCCTAACTGCTGACTGAACCTGCACATTAACCTTAAGAGAATCTTGAACAATGGCTCCCAAGTCCCTTTGTGCTTCTGATTTCCTAAGCATTTCCCCATTTAGAGAATAGTCTGTGCCTCCATTCCTCCTTCCAAAGTGCATAACCTCACACTTTTCCACATTGTATTTCATCTGCCACTTCTTTGCCCACTCTCCTAACCTGTCCAAGTCCTTCTGCAGCCCCCCTGCTTCCTCAATACTACCTGTCCCTCTACATATCTTTGTATCATCAGCAAACTTAGCAACAGTGCCTTCAGTTCCTTCCTCCAAATTGTTAATGTATATTGTGAAAAGTTGTGGTCCCAGCACTGACCCCTGAGGCACACCACTAATCACCGACTGCTATCCTGAAAAAGGACCCCTTTATCCCCACTCTCTGCTTTCTGCTGGTCAGCCAATCCTCTATCCATGCCAGGATCTTACCCTGAACACCATGGGCTCTTAACTTATTTAACAGTCTCCTATGCGGCACCTTGTCAAAGGCCTTCTGGAAATCTAAATAAATCACGTCCACTGGTTCTCCTTTATCTAACTTCCTTGTTACCTCCTCAAAGAACTCTAACAGATTTGTCAGACATGACCTCTCCATGACAAAGCCGTGCTGACTCAGTCCTACTTTATCACGCACTTCCAAATACTCTGCGATCTCATCTTTAATAATGGACTCTAAAATCTTGCCAATGACCGAAGTCAGGCTAACCGGCCTATAATTTCCCGTCTTGTGCCTCCCTCCCTTCTTAAACAGCAGTGTTACATTAGCTACTTTCAAGTCCTCTGGGACCCTCCCTGCCTCCAGTGATTCCTGAAAGATCGCCACCAATGCCTCCACAATTTCCTCAGCTATCTCTTTTAGAACCCTGGGGTGTAGTCCATCCGGTCCAGGTGGTTTATCCACCTTCAGACCTTTCAGTTTCCCCAGAACCTTCTCCTTAGTGATGGCCACTGCACTCACCTGTGCCCCCTGACTCTCCTGGAGCTCTGGCATCCCACTGGTGTCTTCCACCGTGAAGACTGATGCAAAGTAACTATTCAGTTCCTCTGCCATTGCTTTGTTTCCTATTATTACTTCTCCAGCCTCATTTTCCAGTGGTCCAATTACTATTTTTGCCTCTCTCTTACCTTTTATATATTGAAAAAATCTCTTCCTATCTTCTTTTATATTACTAGTTAGCTTACACTCATATTTCATCTTCTCCCCCCTTATTGTTTTTTTAGTTGTCCTCTGCTCACTTTTGAAGGCTTCCCAATCCTCTGGCTTCCCACTAATCATCGCCACTTTGTATGCTTTTTCTTTTGCTTTTATGCTGTCCTTGACTTCCCATAACACCAGGTTAAAGTCCAACAGGTTTATTTGGTAGCAAAAGCCACTAGCTTTCGGAGCGCTGCCCCTTCGTCAGGTGAGTGGGAGTTCTGTTCACAAACAGGGCATATAAAGACACAAACTCAATTTACAAAATAATGGTTGGAATGCAAGTCTTTACAGATAGCTACACGACAACGCAGAGTCGCTGAGCAGAGACTGATAGCTAAGTTCCGCACACATGAGGACGGCCTCAACCGGGATCTTGGGTTCATGTCACACTATCTATAACCCCCACGACTTGCCTGGGCTTGCAAAATCTCACTAACTGTCCTGTCGGAAGACAATACACATCTCTTTAACCTGTGCTTAACCCTCTCTCCACTCACATTGTCTGTACCTTTAAGACTTGATTACCTGTAAAGACTCGCATTCCAACCATTATTTTGTAAATTGAGTTTGTGTCTTTATATGCCCCGTTTGTGAACAGAATTCCCACTCACCTGACGAAGGAGCAGCGCTCCGAAAGCCAGTGGCTTGTGCTACCAAATAAACCTGTTGGACTTTAACCTGGTGTTGTGAGACTTCTTACTGTGTCCACCCCAGTCCAACGCCGGCATCTCCACATCTTGACTTCCCTCGTCAGCCATGGATGCCTCATCCTCCCCTTAGGATGTTTCCTCCTCCTTGGAATGAATTTCTGTTGTGTCTCCCGAATAACTCAAAAGCTCCTGCCATTGCTGTTCCACTGCCTTCCCCGCGAGGCTCCCTTTCCAATTAACTCTGGCCAGCTCCTCCCTCATGTCTCTGTAGTTACCTTTATTTAATTGTAATACCGTTACATCTGATTCCAGCTTCTCCCTCTCAAACTGCAGGGTAAATTCTATCATATTGTGGTCACTGCTCCCTAAGGGTTCCTTCACCTTAAGTTCCCTAATCAAGTCTGCCTCATTACACATCACCAAATCCAGAACTGCCTGTTCCCTAGTAGGCTCTGTCACAAGCTGCTCCAAAAAACCATCTCTTAGACATTCCACAAATTCCTTTTCTTCGAATCCACTACCTACCTGATTTTCCCAGTCCACCTGCATATTGAAGTCCCCCATGGTTATTGTAATATTGCCTTTTCTATCTCCTGATTTATCTTCTGCCCCACATCCTGACTACTGCTCGGGGGGCCTGTACATAATTCCCATCAGGGTCTTTTTACCTTTGCCATTCCTCAACTCTACCCACAGAGATTCTATCCCTTCTGATCCTATATCACTTCATGCTATCAATTTAAGTTCATTCCTTACTAACAATGCAACCCGCCCCCTTTGTCCATCTGTCTGTCCTTCTGATAGGACGCATATCCTTGGATATTTAGATCCCAGCCGTGATCCCCTTGCATCCCTGATATTGTCTCCATGAAATAGGATTAATTAGAATCCCTACAGCACAGAAAGAGGCCATTCGGCCCATCGAGTCAGCACCGACCACAATCCCACCCAGGCCCTATCCCCATATCCTTACATATTTACCCGCTAAGCCCTCTAACCTACACATCCCAGGACTCTAAGGGGCAATTTTAGCATGGCCAATCAACCTAACCCGCACATCTTTGGACTGTGGGAGGAAACCGGAGCACCCGGAGGAAACCCACGCAGACACGAGGAGAATGTGCAGACTCCACACAGACAGTGACCCAAGCCGGGAATCGAACCTGGGACCCTGGAGCTGTGAAACAGCAGTGCTAACCACTGTGCTACCGTGCCGTCCTATTAATGGCCTCATAGTGATGGAGCCCCGAGGTAGAGTCATAGAGTCATAGAGGTTTACAGCATGGAAACAGGCCCTTCGGCCCAACTTGTCCATGCCGCCCTTTTTTTTGTAAAACCCCCTAAGCTAATCCCAATTGCCCGCGTTTGGCCCATATCCCTCTAAACCCATCATACCCATGTAACTGTCCAAATGCTTTTTAAAAGACAAAATTGTACCCGCCTCTACTACTACCTCTGGCAGCTTGTTCCAGATACTCACCACCCTCTGTGTGAAAGAATTGCCCCTCTGGACACTTTTGTATCTCTCCCCTCTCATCTTAAACCTATGCCCTCTAGTTTTAGACTCCCCTACCTTTGGGAAAAGATATTGACTATCTAGCTGATCTATGCCCCTCATTATTTTATAGACCTCTATAAGTTCACCCCTCAGCCTCCTACGCTCCAGAGAAAAAAGTCCCAGTCTATCCAGCCTCTCCTTATAACTCAAACCATCAAGTCCCGGTAGCATCCTAGTAAATCTTTTCTGCACTCTTCCTAGTTTAATAATATCCTTCCTATAATAGGGTGACCAGAATTGCACTCAGTATTCCAAGTGTGGCCTTACCAGTGTCTTGTACAACTTCAACAAGACGTCCCAATTCCTGTATTCAATGTTCTGACCGATGAAACCAAGCATGCTGAATGCCTTCTTCACCACTCTGTCCACCTGTGACTCCACTTTCAAGGAGCTATGAACCTGTACCCCTAGATCTCTTTGTTCTGTAACTCTCCCCAATGCCCTACCATTAACTGAGTCAGTCCTGCCCTGGTTCAATCCACCAAAATGCATCACCTTGCATTTGTCTAAATTAAACTCCATCTGCCATTCGTCAGCCCACTGGCCCAATTGATCAAGATCCCGTTGCAATTGGAGATAACTTTCTTCACTGTCCGCTATGCCACCAATCTTGGTGTCATCTGCAAACTTACGAACCATGCCCCCGATATTCTCATCCAAATCATTAATATAAATGACAAATAACAGTGGGCCCAGCACTGATCCCTGAGGCACACCGCTGGTGACAGGCCTCCAGTTTGAAAAACAACCCTCTACAACCACCCTGTGGCTTCTGTCAAGAAGCCAATTTTGTATCCATTTAGATACCTCACCCTGGATCCCGTGAGATTTAACCTGAGGTTAAATCGCTGAGGTACCAGCGATCATAACACGACTGGATTTTACATTCAGTTTAAGGGGGAGAAGAGTGGGTCTAAGAATAGTGTTCTCAACTTAAACAATGGCAGTTGCGAGGGCGTGAATGTGGAGCTAGCGAAAGTGAACTGGTGAAAGGATGGATGAACAGAGATGCAGTGTTTGATATTTCAGGGTATATTGCAGAATACGCAGAATAGATACATCCCAACGACATGGGGGTGGAGGGGGAGACAGGTGGAGTTTAATCCGGACAAGTGTGAGGTGCTGTATTTTGGGAGGTAATTTTTCATTCATTCATTCATGGGACACGGGCGTCGCTGGCTGGCCAGCATTTATTGCCCATCCCTAGTTGCCCTTGGAGGGCAGTTGAGAGTCAACCACATTGCTGTGGCTCTGGAGTCACATGTAGGCCAGACCGGGTATGGACGGCAGATTTCCTTCCCTAAAGGAACCAGATGGGTTTTTCCGACAACGGGTCATCAGTGGATTCTTAATTCCAGATATTTTTTATTGAATTCAAATTCCACCATCTGCTGTGGCGGGATTCGAACCCAGGTCCCCAGAACATTAGCTGAGCTGATTAATAGTCTCGTGATAATACCACTAGGCCATCGCCTCTCCTTATTATCTAAACGGTGAGAGATTGCGGATCTCTGCGGTGCAGAGGGATCTGGGTGCCCTCGTGCATGAATCACAAAGGGTTAGTATACAGGGACAGTGAGTAATTAGAAACATAGAAACTAGGAGAGGCCCTTCCAGCTGCTCCACCATTCATTTTGATCACGGCTGATCATTGAATTCATTATCCTGATCCCCTCCCTTCCCCCCATATCCCTCGATCCCTTTAGCCCCAAGAGCAAAATCGAATTACTTCGGAAAGCAAATAAAAGGTCATTGTTCATCGCGAGGGGGAATTGATTACAAAAATCGGGAGGTTTTGCTTCAGTTGTCCGGGGGGGGAGTTGGTGAGACCACATCTGGAGTATTGTGTACAGTACGGGGTCTCCTTATTTAAGGAAAGATGTGAATGTGTTGGGAGTGGTTCGGAGAAGGTTTCCCAGACTAACACCACACACGGGTGGGTTGTCTGATGAGGAGAGGGCGGAGGGGCTGGGCTTGTATCATCTGGAGTTTAGAAGAGTGAGAGGCGACCCGATCGCGACCTTTCAGGTCCTGAGGGGGTTTCTGGACAGGGTGGATGTGGAGAGGGTGTTACCTCTTGTGGGAGAATCTAGAACTCGGGCAGGTGGTTGGGGGGGTGGGGGTGGAGTGGGGGGGGTGGAGTGGGGGGGGGGGCGGGGTGGTGGTGGTGTGGGGGAGGGGGGTGACTGTTTAAAAATAAGGGGTGGCCCGTTTCAGAGGGAAATGAGGAGGAATGTTTTCTCTCGGAGGGTGCGGAGTCTCCGGAACTCTCTTCCTCACGAGGCGGTGGGAGCAAAGTCTGGGAATATTTCTCCAGGCGGAGGTGGATAGATTCCGGATTAATGACGGTGGCGGGGGGGAGGGGGGGGGTGATGGGTTACCGTGGGGTCGGCGGGAATGTGGGGTTGGAGTTACACTCAGATCAAGCTGTGATCTTTATTGAATGGGACAGCAGTGTTGGAGGGGCCGAATGGCCTACTCCTGCTTTGAATTCGAATGATCATATGTATCCATTAACAGACAATGAAGTAGACACTATTGCAGTCGGAAATACAGCTCCCACAAACAACAGACTGATTCATTATTGGACCGGCTGTCCTCAGACTTTTGTATCTTTTTCCCAACGGAAGAAGGTGGAAGAGAGAATGTCCGGGGTGTGTGAGGTCCTTGATTATGCTGGCTGCTTTTCCGAGGCAGCGGGAAGTGTAGACAGAGTCAATGGATGGGAGGCTGGTTTGCGTGATGGATTGGGCTACATTCACGACCTTTTGTAGTTCCTTGCGGTCTTGGGCAGAGCAGGAGCCCAGACCAAGCTGTGATACACCCAGAAAGAATGCTTTCTGTGGAGCATCTGTAAAAGTTGGTGAGAGTCGTAGCTGACATGCCAAATTTCCTTAGTCTTCTGAGAAAGTAGAGACGTTGATGGGGCTTTCTTAACTATAGTGTCGGCATGGGGGGGACCAGGACAGGTTGTTGGTGATTTTTCCTGAGAGTTAGAACATCTCAGTTCTGGGATCATTCTTGTGAATCGATGTATGCGCCTTTGTCAGTGCCTTGATATCCTATCGAACAGCATCGCTCAGGGTAACCTCGATCTACAGCAGGGCAGGGGGCAGAGGGCAGATTTAATCAGTTTGAATGATTGTAGCTGCAGTCAACACAGTGAGGAATGAGCTGAGAGATGTTGATCTGTACTTTTGCTCATGGGAGTTCCTGTTCAGACATAAAACACAGCAGGTGCAAAGCCGTGTGTGTGTCTCAGTGTCAGCTCCTGTACGGTCTGTGTGTCTCAGTGTCAGCTCCTGTACGGTCCGTGTGTCTCAGTGTCAGCTCCTGTACGGTCCGTGTGTGTGTCTCAGTGTCAGCTCCTGTACGGTCTGTGTGTGTGTCTCAGTGTCAGCTCCTGTACGGTCTGTGTGTGTGTCTCGGTGTCAGCTCCTGTACGGTCTGTGTGTGTGTCTCAGTGTCAGCTCCTGTACGGTCTGTGTGTCTCAGTGTCAGCTCCTGTACGGTCTGTGTGTCTCAGTGTCAGCTCCTGTACGGTCCGTGTGTGTGTCTCAGTGTCAGCTCCTGTACGGTCTGTGTGTGTGTCTCAGTGTCAGCTCCTGTACGGTCCGTGTGTCTCAGTGTCAGCTCCTGTACGGTCTGTGTGTGTCTCAGTGTCAGCTCCTGTACAGTCCGTGTGTCTCAGTGTCAGCTCCTGTACAGTCCGTGTGTGTGTCTCAGTGTCAGCTCCTGTACAGTCTGTGGGTGTGTCTCAGTGTCAGCTCCTGTACGGTCCGTGTGTGTGTCAGTGTCAGCTCCTGTACAGTCCGTGTGTCTCAGTGTCAGCTCCTGTACGGTCCGTGTGTGTGTCTCAGTGTCAGCTCCTGTACGGTCCGTGTGTGTGTCTCAGTGTCAGCTCCTGTACAGTCCGTGTGTCTCAGTGTCAGCTCCTGTACGGTCCGTGTGTGTGTCTCAGTGTCAGCTCCTGTACGGTCCGTGTGTGTGTCTCAGTGTCAGCTCCTGTACGGTCCGTGTGTGTGTCTCAGTGTCAGCTCCTGTACAGTCTGTGTCCCTTGGTGTAAAGAAACTACAAAGAGTTGTGAACAAAGCCCAGTCCATCACTCAAACCAGCCTCCCATCCATTGACTCTGTCTACACTTCCCGCTGCCTCGGAAAAGCAGCAGCATAATTCTCTCTTCCACCTTCTTCCTTCGGGAAAAAGATACAAAAGTCTGAGGTCACGCACCAACCGACTCAAGAACAGCTTCTTCCCTGCTGCTGTCAGATGTTTGAATGGACCTGCCTTATATTAAGCTAGAAGGCCCAGAAGGGAAAGAAGGGGATTAGGAGAGCAATAGTAGTGGGGGATGCGATGGTTAGAGTCTCGGACAGGCGGTTCTGTGGGCGCGAATGAGACTCCAGGATAGTAGTCTGCCTCCCTGGTGCCGGGGATGTCTCCGAGAGTGTAGGAAGCATATTAAAAAGGGAAGGTAATCAAACAGATGTAATTGTACACATTGGTGAAAATGTCGTAGGTAGAAAGAGCAGGGGGGGGTCATACGAGAGCAATTCAGGGAGATGGATCATAGAATCATAGAAACCCTACATTGCAGAAAGAGGCCATTCAGCCCATCGAGTCTGCACCGACCACAATCCCACCCAGGCCCTATCCGCATATCCCTACATATTTACCCACTAATCCCTCTAACCTAGGCATCTCAGGACACTAAGGGGCAATTTTAGCACGGCCAATCAACCTAACCCGCACATCTTTGGACTCGGGTGCTAGGCTTTAAAATAAGGCCACTTGGATAGCAATCTCTGGACTGCTCCCAGTGCCTAGTGCTAGTGAGGCCGGGAACAGGGAGATTCTACAATTGAACACGTGGCTAAAGGACTGGTGCAAGAGGGAGGGTTTCAAATTCATAGATCATTGGGAAGTCTTCAAGAGAGGATGGCACCTGTACGGAAAGGATGGGTTACACCTTAACTGGAAGGGCACAAATATCCTGGCTGGGAGTTTTGCTAGAGTGTTTCGGCAGGATTTAAACTAGCGTGGCAAAACAGTAGGTCAGTAAGTACTGAGGCTGGGGTCGAGCTGGGGGCCAGGGCAAGGCTAGCTAAGAAGAAGAGCATTCTGGAGCAGGATGACCTGAGTGGGCCTGGAGGTCTGGAGTGCATCTGCTTCAATGCGAGGAGCGTAACGGGTAAGACAGACGAACTTAGGGCCTTAATGCTTACGCGGAATTTGGATGTGGTTGCGGTGACGGAGACTTGGTTAAAAGGACAGGACTGGCAGCTGAATATTCCGGGGTATAAGTGTTTTAGGCGAAACAGAGGAGGGGCTAAAAAAGGTGGGGGAGTAGCGGTATTAGTTAGGGAGCATATTACAGCCGTGCAGAGGGTGGACAACTTAGAGGGGTCATGTACTGAGTCGCTGTGGGTGGAACTCAGAAACAGGAAAGGTGCAATCACTATGCTGGGGGTGTACTACAGACCACCCAACAGCCCACGGGAAGTGGAGGAACGGATATGTCAGGAGATTCTGGATATGTGCAGAAAAAATAGGGTTGTTGTAGTGGGAGACTTCAATTTCCCTGGTATAGACTGGAAAGTGCTTAGGGCTGGGGGTCTGGACGGGGAGGAATTTGTAAAATGCGCACTGGAAGGTTCTTTGGAACAGTATGTAGATAGCCCGACTAGAGAGGGGGCTATACTGGACCTAGTTCTGGGAAATGAGCCCGGTCAGGTCGTCAAAGTTTCAGGAGGGGAACATGTGGCAAATAGTGACCACAACTCTGTTAACTTTAGGATAGTAATGGACAAGGATGAGTGCTGTCCTAAGGGTAGGGTGCTAAATTGGGGGAAGGCTGACTATAGCCGGATTAGGCAGGAATTGGTGGCCGTTGATTGGGAGAGGCTGTTCGGGGGTAAGTCCGCGTCTGGCATGTGGGAGTCTTCTAAGGAACAGTTGATAGGACTGCAGGACAGGCATGTGCCTGTAAAAAGGAAGGATAGGAAAGGTAGGATTCGAGAGCCGTGGATAACCAGGGAAATTGAGGATCTGATCAAAAAGAAAAGAGAGGCGTACGTTAAGTCCAGGCAATTGAAAACAGATGGAGCTCTGGAGGAATACAGAAAGAGTAGGAAAGAACTCAAACGGGGAGTTAGAAGGGCAAAAAGAGGTCACGAAATGTTCTTGGCAGACAGGATTAAGGAGAATCCTAAGGCATTTTATTCATATGTTAGGAACAAAAGAGTTGACAGGGAGAAAGTCGGACCTCTCAGGGACAAAGGAGGGGAATTATGCTTAAAACCCAAGGGAATAGGAGAGATCCTAAATGAATACTTTGCATCGGTATTCACGAAGGAGAGGACTTGTTGACTGGGACTGTCTCAGAGGGAGGTGTTGACCCGTTAGAGAGAATCTCCATTACAAGGGAGGAAGTGTTAGGTTTTTTAGGTAACATTAAAACTGACAAATCCCCAGGGCCTGATGGCATCTATCCTAGACTGCTCAGGGAGATGAGAGATGTAATTGCTGGGCCTCTGACGGAAATCTTTGTCTCTTCATTGGACACAGGTGAGGTCCCTGAGGATTGGACGATAGCGAATGTGGTCCCGTTATTTAAGAAGGGTAGCAGGGATAATCTGGGTAATTATAGGCCAGTGAGCTTTACGTCCGTGGTAGGGAAGTTGTTGGCGAGGATTCTTAGAGACAAGATGTATGCGCATTTAGAACGGAACAATCTCATTAGTGACAGCATGGTTTTGTAAGAGGGAGGTCGTGCCTTACAAATTTGGTGGAGTTTTTTGAGGAAGTGACAAAAACGGTTGACGAAGGAAGGGCCGTGGATGTCGTCTATATGGATTTCAGTAAGGCATTTGACAAAGTCCCTCATGGCAGGTTGGTTAAGAAGGTTAAGGATCATGGGATACAAGGCGAGGTGGCTAGATGGGTGGAGAACTGGCTTGGCCACAGGAGACAGAGGGTAACAGCCGAAGGGTCTTTTTCCGGCTGGAGGTCTGTGACCAGTGGTGTTCCTCAGGGCTCTGTACTGGGACCTCTGCTATTTGTGATATATATAAATGATTTGGAAGAAGGTGTAACTGGTGTTATCAGGAAGTTTGCGGATGACACGAAGATGGCTGGACTTGCGGATAGCGATGAGCATTGTCAGACATGACAGCAGGATATAGATAGGCTGGAAAATTGGGCGGAGAAATGGCAGATGGAATTTAATCCAGATAAATGCGAAGTGATGCATTTTGGAATAACTAAAGTAGGGGGGAGTTATACAATAAATGGCAGAGCCATCAAGAGTATAGAAACACAGAGGGACCTAGGTGTGCAAGTCCACAAATCCTTGAAGGTGGCAACACAGGTGGAGAAGGTGGTGAAGAAGGCATATGGTATGCTTGCCTTTATAGGACGGGGTATAGAGTATAAAAGCTAGAGTCTGATGTTGCAGCTGTATAGAACGCTGGTTAGGCCACATTTGGAGTACTGCGTCCAGTTCTGGTCGCCGCACTACCAGAAGGACGTGGAGGCTTTGGAGAGAGTGCAGAGAAGGTTTACCAGGATGTTGCCTGGTATGGAGGGTCTTAGCTATGAGGAGAGATTGGGTAAACTGGGCTTGTTCTCCCTGGAAAGACGGAGAATGAGGGGAGACCTAATAGAGGTGTACAAAATTATGAAGGGTATAGATAGGGTGAACAGTGGGAAGCTTTTTCCCAGGTCAGAGGTGACGATCACGAGGGGTCACGGGCTCAAGCTGAGAGGGGCGAAGTATAACTCAGATATCAGAGGGGCGTTTTTTACACAGAGGGTGGTGGGGGCCTGGAATGCGCTGCCAAGTAGGGTGGTGGAGACAGACACGCTGACATCGTTTAAGACTTACCTGGATATCACATGAGCAGTCTGGGAATGGAGGGATACAAACGATTGGTCTAGTTGGACCAATGAGCAGCACAGACATGGAGGGCCGAAGGGTCTGTTTCCTGTGCTGTACTGTTCTTTGTTCTTTGTTTGTTCTATTAAGTTGATCTTTCTCTACACCCTAGCTATAACTGGAACACTACATTCTGCACTCTCTCCTTTCCTTCTCTATGAACGGTATGCTTTGTCTGTACAGCGCGCAAGAAACAATACTTTTCACTGTATCCCAATACAGGTGATAATAATAAATCAAATCAAATCAAATCAAAGGGAGGGGTGTTGACCCAGGGACCCTGCCTCACCAGCAGGGACCAATCTCCACCCTGTCACTGGGCTGAATAGGGCACATTCGCTACAGCAGTGCATGCTGGGATATCAGGGCCTCCATTGAGGTCTATTGAGAGAAAGAGTGATGGAGACAGATAGAGAGCAAGTGGTCACTTCTCTCTCTGCTAATCCTGGCAGTAATGAGCCTGGCTTAGGAAGAGATCAGTCCTTGGACAGATCATGGACTCTGCTCATTGGGTAAAGCTCTCCAAGTGATCAACCAATCATGGATTCTTGCAGAGATAGGGAGGCCCTGGGGTTAAGATCACTCAGTGCGGCCTCCTCCAACTGCTCAGAGCTCCCACAGCACCTTGAGAATGACATTGAAGGAGGGATCCTGTTTAATAGCAGGTTGGAGATATTCGCATCGACATGGCTTCACACTTGGACAAACTGACCGATCAATGAACAGAGGGACCTGCTCACTCTGTCTGTCACCACTCTCTCCCCAGTAACCTCTGTCCTCAACAGAAAATGACAAATTCAGCGCTGACTTTCAATTCCTCAGATTCCAAATTGTAGGAGACGGAGGTTACTCCACCGTGTCACTGATAGTAAGAAATAGAACAAATCTCCCCCTACCCTGTCCCCTATCAAACACTCCCAGGTTAGATACAGAGTAAAGCTCCCCCTACCCTGTCCCCTATCAAACACTCCCAGGTTAGATACAGAGTAAAGCTCCCTCTACACTGTCCCCATCAAACACTCCCAGGACAGGTACAGCATGGGGTTAGATACAGAGTAAAGCTCCCTCTACACTGTCCCCATCAAACACTCCCAGGACAGGTACAGCATGGGGTTAGATACAGAGTAACGCTCCCTCTACACTGTCCCCATCAAACACTCCCAGGACAGGTACAGCACGGGGTTAGATACAGAGTAAATTCCCTCTCCACTGTCCCCATCAAACACTCCCAGGACAGGTACAGCACGGGGTTAGATACAGAGTAAAGCTCCCTCTACACTGTCCCCATCAAACACTCCCAGGACAGGTACAGCATGGGGTTATTCTACAGAGTAAAGCTCCCTCTACTCTGTCCCCATCAAACACCCCCAGGACAGGTACAGCACGGGGTTAGATACAGAGTAAAGCTCCCTCTACACTGTCCCCATCAAACACTCCCAGGACAGGTATAGCATGGGGTTAGATACAGAGTAAAGCTCCCTCTACACTGTCCCCATCAAACACTCCCAGGACAGGTATAGCATGGGGTTAGATACAGAGTAACGCTCCCTCTACACTGTTCCCCATCAAACACTCCCAGGACAGGTATAGCACGGGGTTGGATACAGAGTAAAGCTCCCTCTACACTGTCCCCATCAAACACACCCAGGACAGGTACAGAATCCTTAATTTGATTTGATTTCTGCTCACATGTATCGGGACACAGTGACAAGTATTGTCTCTTGCGCACTATACAGACAAAGCATACCATTCATACCGTAGATAGGCGAGAAGAATAGGACAGAGTGCAGAATGTCGTGTTACAGTCATAGCTAAGGTCTGGCGAAAGATCAACTTAATGTGAGGGAGGTCCATTCAAAAGTCTGATGGCAGCAGGGAAAGAGCTGTACGTGATCTCAGACTTTTGTATCTATTTCCCGATGAAAGAAGGTGGAAGAGAGAATGTCCAGGGTGTGTGGGGTCCTTGATTATGCTGCCTGCTTTTCTCAGGCAGAGCAGGAGCCATATCAAGCTGTGATACAACCAGGAAGGATGCTTTCTATGGTGCATCTGTAAAAGTTGGTGAGAGTCGTAGCTGACGTGCCAAATTCCTTTTGCCTCCTGAGAAAGTAGAGGCATTGGTGGGGCTTTCCTAACTATAGTGTCGGCATGGGGGGACCAGGACAGGTTGTTGGTGATCTGGACACCTAAAAACCTGAAGCTCTCGACCCTTTCTACTTCATCCCCGTTGATGTAGACAGGAGCATGTTCTCCTTTACGCTTCCTGAAGTCGATGACAATCTCCTTCGTTTTGTTGACATTGAGGGAGAGATTATTGTTGCCGCACCAGTTCACCAGATTCTCTATCTCATTCCTGTACTCTGTCTCGTCATTGTTTGAGATCCGACCCACTACGGTGGTGTCGTCAGCAAACTTGCTAAAGAACTGCCTGGAAATGTGGTGGAGACAGGTTCAATGGAGATATTCAAGAGGGTATTAGATGATGACTTGAACAGAATAATGTGCAGGGGGGAAGGCAGGGGAACAGTACTAATGCATGATGCTCGCTTGGAGAGATTGCACAGACTAGATGGGCCAAATGGCCTCAGTCTGTGCTCTATCGATTCTGAGAATCCGTGACAATGAGCCAGGTGCTGAAGACTGAAATGTGAAATATTCACAGGCTGTGTGTGTTTCTGACAGACCCCTCCTCTCCCTGTGCAGAGCAAGAGGCAGACATCTCACAGGAGAAATACTGGGCGCCCAGGCCCTTTGAAGTTTATCTTTCAAATGGAAATGTGAATTCTCTCGCTGACAGGACAGCACCGAGAGCTGTCTGCTGCTCCTGCCCTCTCCTCACTCCGTCTTCACTCCCCTGTCACTGCTCTGTCAATTCCAAACCTCTCGCTGATTCACCACGCACGCCCCAACACTCCAACCCACCAGAGAAACATAGAAACTAGAAGCAGGAGGAGGCCATTCGGCCCTTCGAGCTGCTCCACCATTCTGGCTGATAATCAAATTCAATATCCTGATCCCCCCTTCCCCCCCCATATCCCTCGATCCCTTTAGCCCCAAGAGCGATATCTAATTTCTTCCTGAAATCTCACAACGTTTTGGCCTCAGCTACTTTCTGTGGGAGTGAGTTCCACACATTCACCACCCTCTGGGTGAAGAAATTTCTCCTCACCTCAGTCCTAAAAGGTTTATCCCTCATCCTCGAACTAAAGTCTGCACATTCTCCCCGTGTCTGCGTGGGTTTCCTCCGGGTGCTCCGGTTTCCTCCCACAGTCCTAAAATGTGCGGGTTAGGTAGATTGGCCATGCTAAATTGCCCCTTAGTGTCATGGGGATTAGCAGGGTAAATATGTGGGGTTACGGGGATAGGGCCTGGGTGGGTTTGTGGTCGGTGCAGGTTCGATGGGCTGAATGGCCTCCTTCTGCAAGGGATTTGATGATTTTGATTTGATTTGATTTATTATTGTCACGTGTATTGGGATACAGTGAGAAGTATTGTTTCTTGCGCGCCATACAGACAAAGCATACCGTTCATAGAGAAGGAAAGGAGAGGGTGCAGAATGGAGTGTTACAGTCACAGCTAGGGTGTAGAGAAAGATCAACTTAATGCAAGGTAGGTCCATTCAAAAGTCTGACAGCAGCAGGGAAGAAGCTGTTCTTGAGTCGGTCGGTACGTGACCTCAGACTTTTGTATCTTTTTCCCGATGGAAGAAGGTGGAAGAGAGAATGTCCGGGGTGTGTGGGGTCCTTAATTATGCTGGCTGCTTTTCCCGAGGCAGCGGGAAGTGTAGACAGAGTCAATGGATGGGAGGCTGGTTTGAGTGATGGATTGGGCTACATTCACAACCTTTTGTAGTTCCCTGCGGTTTTGGGCAGAGCAGGAGCCCAGACCAAGCTGTGATACAACCAGAAAGAATGCTTTCTATGGAGCATCTGTAAAAGTTGATGAGAGTCGTAGCTGACATGGCAAATTTCCTTAGTCTCCTGAGAAAGTAGAGGCGTTGGTGGGGCTTTCTTAACTATAGTGATTGGATTCTTATGATTTAAAGTTTATTTATTAGTGTCACAAGTAGGCTTACATTAACACTGCAATGAAGTTACTGTGAAAATCCCCCAGTCGCCACACTCCGGCGCCTGTTCGGGTAACACTGAGGGAGAACTTAGCACGGCCAATGGACCCTAACCAGCAAGTCTTTCAGACTGTGGGAGGAAACCTGAGCACCCGGAGGAAACCCACGCAGACATGGGGAGAACGTGCAGACTCCGCACAGACAGTGACCCAAGCCGGGAATCGAACCCGGGTCCCTGGCGCTGTGAGGCAGCAGTGCCAACCCACTGTGCCACCACAAGACCCCGATCATCCTCTAGTTCTGGACTCCCCCCACCATCGGGAACATTCTTTCTGAATCTACCCTGTCTAACCCTGTTAGAATTTTATAAGTTTCTATGAGATCCCCTCTCACTCTTCTAAACTCCAGTGAATATAATCCTAACCCACTTAGTCTCCCCTCATATGACAGACCTGCCATCCCAGGAATCAGCCTGGTAAACCTTCGCTGCGCTCCCTCTATAGCAAGGACATCCTTCCTCAGACAAGGAGACCAAAACTGCACACAATACTCCAGGTGTGGCCTCACCAACGCCCTGTACAATTGCAGCAAAACATCCCTATTCCGATACTCCAATCCTCTCGCTGTGAAAGCCAACATACCATTTGCTGCCTTTACTGCCTGCTGTACCTGTTTAGAACTCCACTCACAGCCCTTGTGGACTATCTGGGTTCAATTCTCCGCACCCCTCTGTACCTCAGGATGGACCTTTCCTCCCCTTCGGGTGGGGCAGATAGACCAGGGCTATCCCAATAATGGGGGTGGGCAGGGGGTGACTGTGAGGGTTAAATAGTGAGGTAAGGTCACACAGACGAGGCTCCCTCCCCTCCAGTGTCGAGGATTGAGGGGGTGATCTGATCGAGGGGGGGGTTTAAGATGATTAAAGGATTCGATAGGGTCGACAGAGAGAAACTATTTCCTCTGGTGCGGGGAGGGGGGGCCCAGAACGAGGGGGTGGGGGGCAGAAGGTTAAAATGAGAGGCCGGCCGTTCCGGGGGGGGGGGAATGTCAGGAAGCACTTCCTCACACAAAGGGGAATGGGAATCCGGAACTCTCTCTCCCTCCCCGAAATAAACCTGTCGAGGCTGGAGGGGGCGATTGGAAATTTCAGACCCCAGACTGAGAGGTTTCTGTTGGGTAAAGGGGGTGGTGGGGGAGGGTGGGATTGAGGGTTACGGAACCGAGGCGGGGAGACGGAGTTAGGATAGGAGGGTGAATGGCCTCCTCCTGTTCCTGTTTAACAGGCTCGAGAGGGGCTGAATGGCCTCCTCCTATTCCTGTGTAACAGGCTCAAGAGGGGCTGAATGGCCTCCTCCTGTTCCTGTTTAACAGGCTTGAGAGGGGCTAAATGGCCTCCTCCTATTCCTGTGTAACAGGCTCGAGAGAGAGGGGCTGAACGGCCTCCTCCAATTCCTGTGTAACGGGCTTGAGAGAGAGAGAGGGGCTGAATGGCCTCCTCCTGTTCCAGTAATCCAGTCAGTTATGGTATCGGGACGATCAGGGATTCCTTGGTTGCTTCCTGACTGACAGTTGGGTTAGTACAGTAACTGATCCCGTGTTTATTCATACAGGTGGTCTAGGCAGGGTGCTGAGGGAGCGCCGCACTGTGGGAGGGTCGGTGCTGAGGGAGCGCCGCACTGTGGGAGGGTCAGTGCTGAGGGAGCGCCGCACTGTGGGAGGGTCAGTGCTGAGGGAGCGCCGCACTGTGGGAGGGTCAGTGCTGAGGGAGCGCCGCACTGTGGGAGGGTCAGTACTGAGGGGGCGCCGCACTGTGGGAGGGTCAGTGCTGAGTGAGCGCCGCACTGTGGGAGGGTCAGTGCTGAGGGAGCGCCGCACTGTGGGAGGGTCAGTGCTGAGGGAGCGCCGCACTGTGGGAGGGTCGGTGCTGAGGGAGCGCCGCACTGTGGGAGGGTCAGTGCTGAGGGAGCGCCGCACTGTGGGAGGGTCAGTGCTGAGGGAGTGCCGCACTGTGGGAGGGTCAGTGCTGAGGGAGCGCCGCACTGTGGGAGGGTCAGTGCTGAGGGGGCGCCGCACTGTGGGAGGGTCAGTGCTGAGTGAGCGCCGCACTGTGGGAGGGTCAGTGCTGAGGGAGCGCCGCACTGTGGGAGGGTCAGTGCTGAGGGAGCGCCGCACTGTGGGAGGGTCGGTGCTGAGGGAGCGCCGCACTGTGGGAGGGTCAGTGCTGAGGGAGCGCCGCACTGTGGGAGGGTCAGTGCTGAGGGAGCGCCGCACTGTAATTCTTCGATAAGCTGTTGCTCGCTCCTAATTGTTGAGGTGTTGGGTGAAAAACACATGTCAACGGTTATGGGTATCTAATCTGAAAGCTATCAGTAATTAAGAGTCGCTTGCTGCTGTGTGTCTGGAGGCAAGGGAATCCCAGACAGGGTAACGGCGGGGGCGGGGGGTGGGTGGGTATTTCCCTCAATTGGAACGGGAGGGAGTCCCTCCATCTTCACCGACTGAGATGAGATTTTGATTCCACAGTTATTTAATGAACTGGATTTTAATTCCTCCCCCCTCAGCGAGTGACACCCGGGTCACCGGAATTAAGGCAAAGTGGGACTAACAGGGACAGCACTCAGATTCCTTGCAAAGAAAGCTCAAATCTCACATCCCAGAACCGATATCCTTCCACACTGTACTGGAGAAATATTCTGTGCATTAATTTTGCATTGAAGCTTCCTTTGTTCTGTGCAGTGTTGGAATTCCACAGAGAGTACAGAATCTGTTCAAGTGAGGGATTAGACACAGTCTCAGTGAAGCCGCCTCACTCCAATCTTGCCTTTGTTCCCTGTTCTTTAATCTCTGCCGCCTGACAGAAACCAGCAAATATATTGACCCACTGCATCCAACTCAAGGCTATCACTGAGATAGCTCCCTGCACACCATCCTCATCAAACACTCCCAGGACAGGTACAGCACGGGGTTAGATACAGAGTAAAGCTCCCTCTACACTGTCCCCATCAAACACTCCCAGGACAGGTACAGCACGGGGTTAGATACAGAGTAAAGCTCCCTCTACGCTGTCCCCATCAAACACTCCCAGGACAGGTACAGCACGGGGTTAGATACAGAGTAAAGCTCCCTCTACACTGTCCCCATCAAACACTCCCAGGACAGGTACAGCACGGGGTTAGATACAGAGTAAAGCTCCCTCTACACTGTCCCCATCAAACACTCCCTGGACAGGTACAGCACAGGGTTAGATACAGATTAAAGCTCCCTCTACACTGTCCCCATCAAACACTCCCAGGACAGGTACAGCACAGGGTTAGATACAGATTAAAGCTCCCTCTACACTGTCCCCATCAAACACTCCCTGGACAGGTACAGCACAGGGTTAGATACAGATTAAAGCTCCCTCTACACTGTCCCCATCAAACACTCCCAGGACAGGTACAGCACAGGGTTAGATACAGATTAAAGCTCCCTCTACACTGTCCCCATCAAACACTCCCAGGACAGATACAACATGGGATTAGATACAGAGTAAAGCTCCCTCTACACTGTCCCCATCAAACACTCCCAGGACAGGAACAGCACGGGGTTAGATACAGACTAAAGCTCCCTGCACACCATCCCCATCAAACACTCCCAGGACAGGTACAGCACGGGGTTAGATACAGAGTAAAGCTCCCTCTACACTGTCCCCATCAAACACTTCCAGGACAGGTACAGCACGGGGTTAGATACAGAGTAAAGCTCCCTCTACACCATCCCCATCAAACACTCCCAGGACAGATACAGCACGGGGTTAGATACAGAGTAAAGCTCCCCCTGCACTGTCCCCATCAAATACTACCAGGACAGATACTGCACGGGGTTAGATACAGAGTAAAGCTCCCTCTCCACTGTCCCCATCAAACACTCCCAGATCAGGTACAGCACGGGGTTAGATACAGAGTAAAGCTCCCCCTGCACTGTCCCCATCAAACACTCCCAGGACAGGTACTGCACGGGGTTAGATACAGAGTAAAGCTCCCCCTGCACTGTCCTCATCAAACACTCCCAGGACAGGTACTGCACGGGGTTAGATACAGAGTAAAGCTCCCTCTCCACTGTCCCCATCAAACACTCCCAAGACAGGTACAGCAAAGGGTTAGACACAGAGTAAAGGTCCCTCTACACTGTCCCCATCAAACACTCCCAGGACAGGTACAGCACGGGGTTAGATACAGAGTAAAGCTCCCTCTACACTGTCCCCATCAAACACTCCCAGGACAGGTACAGCACGGGGTTAGATACAGAGTAAAGCTCCCTCTACACTGTCCCCATCAAACACTTCCAGGACAGGTACAGCACGGGGTTAGATACAGAGTAAAGCTCCCTCTACACCATCCCCATCACTCCCAGGACAGATACAGCACGGGGTTAGATACAGAGTAAAGCTCCCCCTGCACTGTCCCCATCAAACACTACCAGGACAGGTACTGCACGGGGTTAGATACAGAGTAAAGCTCCCTCTCCACTGTCCCCATCAAACACTCCCAGGACAGGTACAGCACGGGGTTAGATACAGAGTAAAGCTCCCCCTGCACTGTCCCCATCAAACACTCCCAGGACAGGTACTGCACGGGGTTAGATACAGAGTAAAGCTCCCCCTGCACTGTCCCCATCAAACACTCCCAGGACAGGTACTGCACGGGGTTAGATACAGAGTAAAGCTCCCTCTCCACTGTCCCCATCAAACACTCCCAAGACAGGTACAGCAAAGGGTTAGACACAGAGTAAAGCTCCCTCTACACTGTCCCCATCAAGCACTCCCAGGACAGGTACAGCACGGGGTTAGATACAGACTAAAGCTCCCTCTACACTGTCCCCGTCAAACACTCCCAGGACAGGTACAGCATGGGATTAGATACAGAGTAAAGCTCCCTCTATACTATCCCCATCAAACACTCCCAGGACAGGTACAGCACGGGGTTAGATTCAGAGTAAAGCTCCCTCTCCACTGTCCCCATCAAACACTCCCAGGACAGGTACAGCACGGGGTTAGATACAGAGTAAAGCTCCCTCTACACCATCCCCATCAAACACTCCCAGGACAGGTACAGCACGGGGTTAGATACAGAGTAAAGCTCCCTCTCCACTGGCCCATCAAACACTCCCAAGACAGGTACAGCAAAGGGTTAGATACAGAGTAAAGCTTCCTCTACACTGTCCCCATCAAACACTCCCAAGACAGGTACAGCACGGGGTTAGATACAGAGTAAAGCTCCCTCTACACTGTCCCCATCAAAAACTCCCAGGACAGGTACAGCACAGGGTTAGATACAGAGTAAAGCTCCCTCTATACTGCCCCCATCAAACACTCCCAGGACAGGTACAACACGGGGTTAGATACAGAGTAAAGGTCCCTCTACACTGTCCCCATCAAACACTCCCAGGACAGGTACAGCACGGGGTTAGATACAGAGTAAAGGTCCCTCTACACTGTCCCCATCAAACACTCCCAGGACAGGTACAGCACGGGGGGAGATAGATACAGAGTAAAGCTCCCTCTACACTGTCCCCATCAAACACTCCCAGGACAGGTACAGCACGGGGTTAGATACAGACTAAAGCTCCCTCTACACTGTCCCCGTCAAACACTCCCAGGACAGGTACAGCATGGGATTAGATACAGAGTAAAGCTCCCTCTATACTATTCCCATCAAACACTCCCAGGACAGGTACAGCACGGGGTTAGATTCAGAGTAAAGCTCCCTCTTCACTGTCTCCATCAAACACTCCCTGGACAGGTACAGCACAGGGTTAGATACAGATTAAAGCTCCCTCTACACTGTCCCCATCAAACACTCCCTGGACAGGTACAGCACAGGGTTAGATACAGAGTAACTCCCTCTACACTGTCCCCTCAAACACTCCCAGGACAGGTACAGCACGGGGTTAGATACAGAATAAAGCTCCCTCTCCACTGTCCCCATCAAACACTCCCAAGACAGGTACAGCAAAGGGTTAGACACAGAGTAAATCTCCCTCTCCACTGTCCCCATCAAAATCTCCCAGGACAGGTACAACATGAGGTTAGATACAGAGTAAAGCTTCCTCTACACTGTCCCCATCAGAAACTCCCAGGACAAGTACAGCACGGGGTTAGATACAGAGTAAAGCTCCCTCTACACTGTCCCCATCAAAAACTCCCAGGACAAGTACAGCACGGGGTTAGATACAGAGTAAAGCTCCCTCTACACTGTCCCCATCAAACACTCCCAGGACAGGTACAGCACGGGGTTAGATACAGAGTAAAGCTCCCTCTACACTGTCCCCATCAAACACTCCCAGGACAGGTACAGCACGGGGTTAGATACAGAGTAAAGCTCCCTCTGCACTGTCTCCATCAAACACTCCCAGGACAGGTACAGCACGGGGTTAGATACAGAGTAAAGCTCCCTCTACACTGTCCCCATCAAACACTCCCAGGACAGGAACAGCACGGGGTTAGATACAGAGTAAAGCTCCCTCTGCACTGTCCCCATCAAACACTCCCAGGACAGGTACAGCACGGAGTTAGATACAGAGTAAAGCTCCCTCTACACTGTCCCCATCAAACACTCCCAGGACAAGTACAGCACGGGGTTAGATACAGAGTAAAGCTCCCTCTACACTGTCCCCCATCAAACACTCCCAGGACAGGTACAGCACGGGGTTAGATACAGAGTAAAGCTCCCTCTACACTGTCCCCCATCAAACACTCCCAGGACAGGTACAGCACGGGGTTAGATACAGAGTAAAGCTCCCTCTACACTGTCCCCCATCAAACACTCCGCGGACTGGGATCTCAGTGAGGGTGTGAGCGAGGGGAGGTTGGTGTTTTGTTAATGAGTGTGGGATTTGTGGGGTTTTGTTCCCCGCTGTCTGCCTGCCTCTGCCACCCTCTCCTCCCCGTGGTCGCTGCTGATGTGTCCTAGTTCTCGCTGTCACGTGCCGGCTTTCCTTGTCGGATCCTCCGGAGGATCACTGACCTCAGTGTGACCAATAAAAAAAAAAATTCCTCGATTCCTGTTGCTGTGGCAACGGTATGTTCCATTAAAGGAACAGGCCTCCCCTCCCCCACTCCGCCTCGCTTTGTGAGTTAACCAATTACCTCCGCACTCTCATCCCCGCAGGCTCCCTCGGCAGGGGAGGGAGAGGCGGGGAGGAGCGTTCCGAGGCTGCCTCCATCTTCTCCAAACATCTACTCAATGATTGAAGGAAGCACCCCCCCCCAGCCGTCTCGTTCCCCTGCCCCTCAGCCTCCCCGTTCCATTCCCACCCCCCCTCCTTCCCCCCGTCTGCCTGAGTTTAAATCTATTTATTAGTGTCACAAGTAAGGCTTACATTAACACTGCAATGAAGTTACTGTGACAATCCCCTAGTCGCCACACTCCTGTTCGGGTTACACTGAGGGAGAATTTAGCACGGCCAATCCACCCTAACCAGCAAGTCTTTCAGACTGTGGGAGGAAACCGGAGCACCCGGAGGAAACCCACGCAGACACGGGGAGAACGTGCAGACTCCGCACAGACAGTGACCCAAGCCGGGAATCGAACCCGGGTCCCTGGTGCTGTGAGGCAGCAGTGCTAACAACTGCGCCACCGTGCCGCTCATGAGGGTTGGTTGAACACAGCAGGTTGTCACTCTCTGCCGCACAGCGCCAGGGACCCGGGTTCGATTCCCGGCTCGGGTCACTGTCTGTGCGGAGTCTGCACGTTCTCCCCGTGTCTGCGTGGGTTTCCTCCGGGTGCTCCGGTTTCCTCCCACAGTCTGAAAGACGTGCGGGTTAGGGTGCATTGGCCGTGCTAAATTCTCCCTCAGTGTCCCCCAACAGGAGTGTGGCGACCAGGGGATTGTCACAGTAACTTCATTGCAGTGTTAATGTAAGCCTTCTTGTGACAATAATAAATAAACTTGAATTATAACGTTCGGGGACATGGGACAAGTTCAGGGAAGTCGGATTAGCGCCATTTTAGTGGTGGTTATTGTGGGTGCAGACTCGATGGGCTGAAGGGCCTTTTCTGCGCTCTGCGTCTCTGCGTCTCTGCGTCTCTGCGTCTCTGTGTCTCTGTGTCTCTGTGTCTCTGCGCTCTGTGTCTCTGCGCTCTGTGTCTCTGTGTCTCTGCGCTCTGTGTCTCTGTGTCTCTGCGCTCTGTGTCTCTGTGTCTCTGTGTCTCTGTATCTCTGTGTCTCTGCGTCTCTGCGCTCTGTATCTCTGTATCTCTGTATCTCTGTGTCTCTGTGTCTCTGTGTCTCTGTGTCTCTGCGCTCTGTGTCTCTGTGTCTCTGTATCTCTGTATCTCTGTGTCTCTGTGTCTCTGTGTCTCTGCGCTCTGTGTCTCTGTGTCTCTGTGTCTCTGTATCTCTGTGTCTCTGTGTCTCTGTGTCTCTGTGTCTCTGCATCTCTGCGTCTCTGTGTCTCTGTGTCTCTGCGCTCTGTATCTCTGTATCTCTGTATCTCTGTGTCTCTGTGTCTCTGCGCTCTGTATCTCTGTATCTCTGCGTCTCTGCGTCTCTGTATCTCTGTGTCTCTGCGTCTCTGTGTCTCTGTGTCTCTGTGTCTCTGTATCTCTGCGCTCTGTATCTCTGTGTCTCTGTGTCTCTGTGTCTCTGCGTCTCTGTGTCTCTGCGTCTCTGTATCTCTGTGTCTCTGCGCTCTGTATCTCTGCGCTCTGTATCTCTGTGTCTCTGTGTCTCTGTGTCTCTGCGTCTCTGTGTCTCTGCGTCTCTGTATCTCTGTGTCTCTGCGCTCTGTATCTCTGTATCTCTGCGTCTCTGCGTCTCTGTATCTCTGTGTCTCTGCGTCTCTGTGTCTCTGTGTCTCTGTATCTCTGCGCTCTGTATCTCTGTGTCTCTGTGTCTCTGTGTCTCTGCGTCTCTGTGTCTCTGCGTCTTTGTATCTCTGTGTCTCTGCGCTCTGTATCTCTGCGCTCTGTATCTCTGTGTCTCTGTGTCTCTGTGTCTCTGCGTCTCTGCGTCTCTGTGTCTCTGCGTCTCTGTATCTCTGTGTCTCTGCGCTCTGTATCTCTGCGCTCTGTATCTCTGTGTCTCTGTGTCTCTGTGTCTCTGCGTCTCTGTGTCTCTGTGTCTCTGTATCTCTGCGTCTCTGTGTCTCTGTGTCTCTGTGTCTCTGCGTCTCTGTATCTCTGTGTCTCTGTATCTCTGTGTCTCTGCGTCTCTGTATCTCTGTATCTCTGTGTCTCTGTGTCTCTGCGCTCTGTATCTCTGTATCTCTGTGTCTCTGTGTCTCTGCGCTCTGTATCTCTGTATCTCTGCGTCTCTGCGTCTCTGTATCTCTGTGTCTCTGCGTCTCTGTGTCTCTGCGTCTCTGTATCTCTGTGTCTCTGTGTCTCTGTGACTATGACAGGGTTTGGGAGCTCAGGCCATTCCTCCAGTGATTGGCAGCCCTGCCTCCAGCGGTATAATTATTCCATTCTCTCTCTTTCTCCCCCACAGGGCTCAACTGGACTGAGGCACGGGGGTTTAGGACGCAGACCCACGAGCCCACACACGGTGAGTACACACTCTGGGAGTACGGGGGGTGGGGGGGCGGGGTGGGAGTATGGGGCTGAGGAGGGAAGTCACTCCTCCCGCTCTGAGAGATGATACATCATGAGGAACAGTACAGGGAGAGGATGGGGCAGCCTGGGCCCTTCCCCTGGTGTCCCTGCGCTGTGGGGCCCTTCCCCTGGTGTCCCCTTCCCCTGGTGCCCCTGCACTGTGGGGCCTTTCCCCTGGTGTCCCTCTGTGTGGGGACCTCCCCCGGTGTCCCTGTGCGTGGGGATCTCCCCCGGTGTCCCTCTGTGTGGGGACCTCCCCCAGTGTCCCTGTGCGTGTGGGGACCTCCCCCGGTGTCCCTGTGTGTGGGGATCTCCCCCGGTGTCCCTGTGCGTGTGGGGACCTCCCCCGGTGTCCCTGCGTGTGGGGACCTCCCCCGGTGTCCCTGCGTGTGGGGACCTCCCCCGGTGTCCCTGTGCGTGGGGACCTCCCCCGGTGTCCCTGTGCATGGGGACCTCCCCCGGTGTCCCTGCGTGTGGGGACCTCCCCCGGTGTCCCTGTGTGTGGGGACCTCCCCCGGTGTCCCTGTGCGTGTGGGGACCTCCCCCGGTGTCCCTGTGCGTGTGGGGACCTCCCCCGGTGTCCCTGTGCGTGGGGACCTCCCCCGGTGTCCCTGTGCGTGTGGGGACCTCCCCCGGTGTCCCTGTGCATGGGGACCTCCCCCGGTGTCCCTGCGTGTGGGGACCTCCCCCGGTGTCCCTGTGTGTGGGGACCTCCCCCGGTGTCCCTGTGCGTGTGGGGACCTCCCCCGGTGTCCCTGTGCGTGTGGGGACCTCCCCCGGTGTCCCTGTGTGCGTGGGGACCTCCCCCGGTGTCCCTGTGCGTGTGGGGACCTCCCCCGGTGTCCCTGCGTGTGGGGACCTCCCCCGGTGTCCCTGTGCGTGGGGACCTCCCCCGGTGTCCCTGCGTGTGGGGACCTCCCCCGGTGTCCCTCTGTGCGTGGGGACCTCCCCCGGTGTCCCTGTGCGTGGGGACCTCCCCCGGTGTCCCTGTGCGTGGGGACCTCCCCCGGTGTCCCTGTGCGTGGGGACCTCCCCCGGTGTCCCTGTGCGTGGGGACCTCCCCCGGTGTCCCTGCGTGTGGGGACCTCCCCCGGTGCCCCTGTGCGTGTGGGGACCTCCCCCGGTGTCCCTGTGCGTGTGGGGACCTCCCCCAGTCTCCCTGTGCGTGGGGACCTCCCCCGGTGTCCCTGTGCGTGGGGACTTCCCCCGGTGTCCCTGTGCGTGGGGACCTCCCCCGGTGTCCCTGTGCGTGGGGACCTCCCCCGGTGTCCCTGCGTGTGGGGACCTCCCCCGGTGTCCCTGTGCGTGGGGACCTCCCCCGGTGTCCCTGTGCGTGGGGACCTCCCCCGGTGTCCCTGTGCGTGTGGGGACCTCCCCCGGTGTCCCTGCGTGTGGGGACCTCCCCCAGTGTCCCTGTGCGTGTGGGGACCTCCCCCGGTGTCCCTGTGCGTGGGGACCTCCCCCAGTGTCCCTGTGCGTGTGGGGACCTCCCCCGGTGTCCCTGTGTGTGGGGACCTCCCCCGGTGTCCCTGTGCGTGTGGGGACCTCCCCCGGTGTCCCTGTGCGTGGGGACCTCCCCCGGTGTCCCTGTGCGTGGGGACCTCCCCCGGTGTCCCTGCGTGTGGGGACCTCCCCCGGTGTCCCTGTGCGTGGGGACCTCCCCCGGTGTCCCTGCGTGTGGGGACCTCCCCCGGTGTCCCTGTGCGTGGGGACCTCCCCCGGTGTCCCTGCGTGTGGGGACCTCCCCCGGTGTCCCTGTGCGTGTGGGGACCTCCCCCGGTGTCCCTGTGCGTGTGGGGACCTACCCCGGTGTCCCTGTGCGTGTGGGGACCTCCCCCGGTGTCCCTGCGTGTGGGGACCTCCCCCGGTGTCCCTGTGCGTGGGGACCTCCCCCGGTGTCCCTGTGCGTGTGGGGACCTCCCCCCCGTGTGCCTGTGCGTGTGGGGACCTCCCCCCCGTGTCCCTGTGCGTGTGGGGACCTCCCCCGGTGTCCCTGTGCGTGGGGACCTCCCCCGGTGTCCCTGTGCGTGGGGACCTCCCCCGGTGTCCCTGCGTGTGGGGACCACCCCGGTGTCCCTGTGCGTGTGGGGACCTCCCCCGGTGTCCCTGCGTGTGGGGACCTCCCCCGGTGTCCCTGTGCGTGTGGGGACCTCCCCCGGTGTCCCTGTGCGTGGGGACCTCCCCCGGTGTCCCTGTGCGTGGGGACTTCCCCCGGTGTCCCTGTGCGTGGGGACCTCCCCCGGTGACCCTGTGCGTGTGGGGACCTCCCCCGGTGTCCCTGTGCGTGTGGGGACCTCCCCCCCGTGTCCCTGTGCGTGTGGGGATCTCCCCCCCGTGTCCCTGTGCGTGTGGGGACCTCCCCCGGTGTCCCTGTGCGTGGGGACCTCCCCCGGTGTCCCTGTGCGTGGGGACCTCCCCCGGTGTCCCTGCGTGTGGGGACCACCCCGGTGTCCCTGTGCGTGTGGGGACCTCCCCCGGTGTCCCTGCGTGTGGGGACCTCCCCCGGTGTCCCTGTGCGTGTGGGGACCTCCCCCGGTGTCCCTGTGCGTGGGGACCTCCCCCGGTGTCCCTGTGCGTGGGGACTTCCCCCGGTGTCCCTGTGCGTGGGGACCTCCCCCGGTGTCCCTGTGCGTGTGGGGACCTCCCCCGGTGTCCCTGTGCGTGGGGACCTCCCCCGGTGTCCCTGTGCGTGGGGACCTCCCCCGGTGTCCCTGCGCGTGGGGACCTCCCCCGGTGTCCCTGCGTGTGGGGACCTCCCCCGGTGTCCCTGTGTGTGTGGGGACCTCCCCCGGTGTCCCTGTGCGTGTGGGGACCTCCCCCGGTGTCCCTGTACGTGTGGGGACCTCCCCCGGTGTCGAGAGCAGTGCTGCACAGTCTCTGTGTTTACTCGGATGTCTGTGGTCTCTCCAAGGTGCTGGACAAGGAGGTTTGCAAAGTGAGCCAGGAGCAGTATGCCGATGTCCTCAGGCCTGCCCGGGACCCCCTGGTGATCCAGGTCTTGCGGCGCAGTCCCAGAGGAAAGATTCCCACCTCAATCCAGGACCTGCAACTCGTCGACAATGGCACCCAGACCGAGATCACCTTCGAACACATCATGGCCCTTAGCAAGGTGCAGCCGCCGTCTCCCCCAGTCGTCCAGTTAGAGCCCTACGCCCTGTCCGAAATGTGAGTACCGACAAATGCCACACACGCTGGAAACGCACAGGGCGATCCCATACCTGAATATCAGAGATTGTGAACAGAGATCCTTACCCTGCTGAATAAACAGACTGTGCACAGTGATCCTTACCCGGCTGAATAAACAGACTGTGTACAGAGATCCTTACCCTGCTGAATAAACAGACTGTGTTCAGAGATCCTTACCTTGCTGAATAGGCACAGACTGCGTACAGAGATCCTTACCCTGCTGAATAAACACAGACTGCATACAGAGATCCTTACCCTGCTGAATAAACACAGACTGCATACAGAGATCCTTACCCTGCTGAATAAACACAGACTGTGTACAGTGATCCTTACCCCACTGAATAAACACAGACTGTGTACAGTGATCCTTACCCCACTGAATAAACACAGACTGTGTACAGAGATCCTTACCCTGCTGAATAAACAGACTGTGTACAGTGACCCCTACTCTGCTGAAAAAACATAGACTGTGTACAGAGATCCTTACCCTGCTGAATAAACAGACTGTGTACAGAGATCCTTACCCTGCTGAATAAACAGACTGTGTACAGAGATCCTTACCCTGCTGAATAAATAGACTGTGTCCCGAGATCCTTACCCTGCTGAATAAACAGACTGTGTACAGAGATCCTTACCCTGCTGAATAAACAGACTGTGTACAGAGATCCTTACCTTGCTGAATAGGCACAGACTGCGTACAGAGATCCTTACCCTGCTGAATAAACACAGACTGCATACAGAGATCCTTACCCTGCTGAATAAACACAGACTGTGTACAGAGATCCTTACCCTGCTGAATAAACACAGACTGCATACAGAGATCCTTACCCTGCTGAATAAACACAGACTGTGTACAGAGATCCTTACCCTGCTGAATAGACACAGACTGTGTACAGAGATCCTTACCCTGCTGAATAAACACAGACTGCATACAGAGATCCTTACCCTGCTGAATAAACAGACTGTGTTCAGAGATCCTTACCTTGCTGAATAGGCACAGACTGCGTACAGAGATCCTTACCCTGCTGAATAAACACAGACTGCAGACAGAGATCCTTACCCTGCTGAATAAACACAGACTGTGTACAGAGATCCTTACCCTGCTGAATAAACACAGACTGCATACAGAGATCCTTACCCTGCTGAATAAACACAGACTGTGTACAGAGATCCTTACCCTGCTGAATAGACACAGACTGTGTACAGAGATCCTTACCCTGCTGAATAAACACAGACTGCATACAGAGATCCTTACCCTGCTGAATAAACACAGACTGTGTACAGAGATCCTTACCCTGCTGAATAGACACAGACTGTGTACAGAGATCCTTACCCTGCTGAATAAATACAGACTGTGTACAGAGATCCTTACCCTGCTGAACAAACAGACTGTGTACAGTGATCCTTACCCTGCTGAATAAACAGACTGTGTACATAGATCCTTACCCTGCTGTATAGGCACAGACTGTGTACAGAGATCCTTACCCTGCTGAATAAACACAGACTGTGTACAGAGATCCTTACCCTGCTGAATAGGCACAGACTGTGTACAGTGATCCTTACCCTGCTGAATAAACAGACTGTGTACAGAGATCCTTACCCTGCTGAATAAACAGACTGTGTACAGAGATCCTTACCCTGCTGAATAAACAGACTGTGTACAGTGATCCTTACCCTGCTGAAAAAACATAGACTGTGCACTGAGATCCTTACCCTGCTGAATAAATACAGACTGTGTACAGAGATCCTTACCCTGCTGAATAAATACAGACTGTGTTCAGAGATCCTTACCCTGCTGAATAAACAGACTGTGTTCAGAGATCCTTACCCTGCTGAATAAACAGACTGTGTACAGAGATCCTTACCCTGCTGAATAAACACAGACTGTGTACAGAGATCCTTACCCTGCTGAATAAATACAGACTGTGTACAGAGATCCTTACCCTGCTGAATAGACAGACTGTGTACAGAGATCCTTACCCTGCTGAATAAACAGACTGTGTACAGAGATCCTTACCCTGCTGAATAAACACAGACTGTGTACAGAGATCCTTACCCTGTTGAATAAACAGACTGTGTACAGTGATCCTTACCCTGCTGAATAAACACAGACTGTGTACAGAGATCCTTACCCTGCTGAATAAACACAGACTGTGTACAGAGATCCTTACCCTGCTGAATAAACACAGACTGTGTACAGAGATCCTTACCCTGTTGAATAAACAGACTGTGTACAGAGATCCTTACCCTGCTGAATAAACACAGACTGTGTACAGAGATCCTTACCCTGCTGAATAAACACAGACTGTGTACAGAGATCCTTACCCTGTTGAATAAACAGACTGTGTACAGAGATCCTTACCCTGCTGAATAAACACAGACTGTGTACAGAGATCCTTACCCTGTTGAATAAACAGACTGTGTACAGAGATCCTTACCCTGCTGAATAAACACAGACTGTGTACAGAGATCCTTACCCTGCTGAATAAATACAGACTGTGTACAAAGATCCTTACCCTGCTGAATAAACATAGACTGTGCACAGAGATCCTTACCCTGCTGAATAAATACAGACTGTATACAGAGAGCCTTACCCTGCTGAATAAACACAGACTGTGTACAGTGATCCTTACCCTGCTGAATAAACACAGACTGTGTACAGAGATCTTTACCCTGCTGAATAAATACAGACTGTGTATAGAGAGCCTTACCCTGCTGAATAAACACAGACTGTGTACAGTGATCCTTACCCTGCTGAATAGACAGACTGTGTACAGAGATCCTTACCCTGCTGAATAAACAGACTGTGTACAGAGATCCTTACCCTGCTGAATAAACACAGACTGTGTACAGAGATCCTTACCCTGTTGAATAAACAGACTGTGTACAGAGATCCTTACCCTGCTGAATAAACACAGACTGTGTACAGAGATCCTTACCCTGCTGAATAAACACAGACTGTGTACAGAGATCCTTACCCTGCTGAATAAACACAGACTGTGTACAGAGATCCTTACCCTGTTGAATAAACAGACTGTGTACAGAGATCCTTACCCTGCTGAATAAACACAGACTGTGTACAGAGATCCTTACCCTGCTGAATAAACACAGACTGTGTACAGAGATCCTTACCCTGTTGAATAAACAGACTGTGTACAGAGATCCTTACCCTGCTGAATAAACACAGACTGTGTACAGAGATCCTTACCCTGCTGAATAAACACAGACTGTGTACAGAGATCCTTACCCTGTTGAATAAACAGACTGTGTACAGAGATCCTTACCCTGCTGAATAAACACAGACTGTGTACAGAGATCCTTACCCTGTTGAATAAACAGACTGTGTACAGAGATCCTTACCCTGCTGAATAAACACAGACTGTGTACAGAGATCCTTACCCTGCTGAATAAATACAGACTGTGTACAAAGATCCTTACCCTGCTGAATAAACATAGACTGTGCACAGAGATCCTTACCCTGCTGAATAAATACAGACTGTATACAGAGAGCCTTACCCTGCTGAATAAACACAGACTGTGTACAGTGATCCTTACCCTGCTGAATAAACACAGACTGTGTACAGAGATCTTTACCCTGCTGAATAAATACAGACTGTGTATAGAGAGCCTTACCCTGCTGAATAAACACAGACTGTGTACAGTGATCCTTACCCTGCTGAATAGACAGACTGTGTACAGAGATCCTTACCCTGCTGAATAAACAGACTGTGTACAGAGATCCTTACCCTGCTGAATAAACACAGACTGTGTACAGAGATCCTTACCCTGCTGAATAAACACAGACTGTGTACAGAGATCCTTACCCTGCTGAATAAATACAGACTGTGTGCAAAGATCCTTACCCTGCTGAATAAACATAGACTGTGCACAGAGATTCTTACCCTGCTGAATAAATACAGACTGTGTACAGAGAGCCTTACCCTGCTGAATAAACACAGACTGTGTACAGTGATCCTTACCCTGCTGAATAAACACAGACTGTGTACAGTGATCCTTACCCTGCTGAATAAACAGACTGTGCACAGTGATCCTTACCCTGCTGAATAAACAGACTGTGTACAGAGATCCTTACCCTGCTGAATAAATACAGACTGTGTACAGTGATCCTTACCCTACTGAATAAATACAGACTGTGTACAGTGATCCTTACCCTGCTGAATAAACACAGACTGTGTACAGTGATCCTTACCCTGCTGAATAAACACAGACTGTGTACAGAGATCCTTACCCTGCTGAATAAATACAGACTGTGTACAGTGATCCTTACCCTACTGAATAAACACAGACTGTGTACAGTGATCCTTACCCTGCTGAATAAACACAGACTGTGTACAGTGATCCTTACCCTGCTGAATAAATACAGACTGTGTACAGTGATCCTTACCCTACTGAATAAACACAGACTGTGTACAGTGATCCTTACCCTGCTGAATAGACACAGACTGTGTACAGAGATCCTTACCCTGCTGAATAAACACAGACTGTGTACAGTGATCCTTACCCTACTGAATAAACACAGACTGTGTACAGTGATCCTTACCCTGCTGAATAGACACAGACTGTGTACAGAGATCCTTACCCTGCTGAATAAATACAGACTGTGTACAGAGATCCTTACCCTGCTGAATAAACACAGACTGTGTACAGTGATCCTTACCCTGCTGAATAAACACAGACTGTGTACAGTGATCCTTACCCTACTGAATAAATACAGACTGTGTACAGTGATCCTTACCCTACTGAATAAACACAGACTGTGTACAGAGATCCTTACCCTGCTGAATAAACAATGAGTCTATACTTTCCCTGAGCCCTCTGTGTCTCACACCTCTCTCCCAGGGCTAGTTTTGATCTGCTTTGTGTGCTTAACCTCTCTCCCCGCAGCCTCGTTGTTGACAGTTTCTCTTTGTCCCTGTAGCCCACCCATTGGGAACGATTTTTATGACCCCAATGACTACCTGGACAGTGGGCATCATGAAGTGGACCGGTCAGAGGAACTGGAGTACGAGGTGGGTGCGCGCTCCGCTATCCTACAGCACATTAACTCATTTTAACATCCCACGCCCTGTATCCGCTGGAGTTTAGAAGAGTGAAAGGTGACCTTTACGACCCTGAGGGGGTTTATGGACAGGGGGATGGGGAGAGAATGTTTCCTCTGGTGGGAATCTGGAACTAGGATTTGATTTGATTTATTATTGTCACATGTACTGGGATACAGTGAAAAGTATTGTTTCTCACGCACTATACAGACAAAGCATACCGTTCATAGAGAAGGGGTCTCTGTTTAGAAATAACATCGAAACCAGAAGCAGGAGGAGGCCATTCGGCCCTTCGAGCTGCTCCACCATTCATTTTGATCACGGCTGATCATCAAATTCAATATCCTGATCCCCCCCCTTCCCCCCCATATCCCTCGATCCCTTTAGCCCCAAGAGCGATATCTAATTCCTTCCTGAAATCACACAATGTTTTGGCCTCAGCTACTTTCTGTGGGAGTGAATTCCACACATTCACCACCCTCTGGGTGAAGAAATTTCTCCTCACCTCAGTTCTAAAAGGTTTACCCCTTATCCTCAAACTATGACCCCTAGGTCTGACCGGAGCCTTATACAGCCTCAGAAGTACATCCCTGCTCTTGTATTCTAGCCCTCTCGACATGAATGCTAACATTGCATTTGCCTTCCTAACTGCCGGCTGAACCTGCACGTTAACGTTAAGAGAATCTCGAACAATGACTCCCAAGTCCCTTTGTGTTTCTGATTTCCTGAGCATTTTCCCCATTTAGAAAATAGTCTTTGCCTTAATTCCTGGCATAATCTGATTGGTTATCTACAATCAGTTGTTAGTGTGGCTATTAACGCACTCAGGATTATTCAGCTGGTGCGGCCCATTCCCGGAATCAGGGCTAACAGGAGGCGTATTGTTCTGGACTATTCCACCTCTTCAACGTTGCTATTGGCAGCGCATTCCAGCCTCCTACCTTCCCCCCCGTGTAAAAAACTTACCTCCCACATCTCCTTTAAACTTTCCCCCTTTTAGCTTCAACCTATCTCCCCCAGTAACTGACATTTCGACCCTGGGAAAAGACTCCAATTATCCATTCTGACCGTGCCACTTATAATTTTGGAAAATCTATCAGATCACCCCGAAGACTCCAACGTCCAAGAGAAAACAAACCATGTTTGTTTAGGGAGGGAATTCCGGAGCTCACGGCACCCCTCACCCTAGCAGCTGAAGGCACGGCCGCCAATGGCGGAGCGATGGGAATTGGGGAATGCTCAAGAGGCCGGAATTGGAGGAGCGCAGGGATCTCGGAGGGTCGTAGGAGGTTGCAGAGATAGGGAGGGGGTGTAGCGGCTGGAGGAGGTGACAGAGATAGGGAGGGGTGTAGGGGCTGAAGGAGGTTACAGTGATAGGGAGGGGGTGTAGGGGCTGGAGGAGGTTACAGAGATAGGGAGGGGTGTAGGGGCTGAAGGAGGTGACAGAGATAGGGAGGGGGTGTAGGGGCTGGAGGTGACAGAGATAGGGAGGGGGTGTAGGGGCTGGAGGAGGTTAGAGAGATAGGGAGGGGGTCTGGGGCTGGAGGAGGTTACAGAGATAGGGAGGGGGTGTAGGGGCTGGAGGAGGTTACAGAGATAGGAAGGGGTGTAGCGGCTGGTGGAAGTTACAGAGATAGGGAGGGGGTGTAGGGGACTGGAGGAGGTTACAGAGATAGGGAGGGGTGTAGGGGCTGGAGGAGGTTACAGAGATAGGGAGGGGGTGTAGGGGACTGGAGGAGGTTACAGAGATAGGGAGGGGTGTAGGGGCTGGAGGAGGTTACAGAGATAGTGAGGGGGTGTAGGGGCTGGAGGAGGTTACAGAGATAGGGAGGGGGTGTAGGGGCTGGAGGAGGTTACAGAGATAGGGAGGGGTGTAGGGGACTGGAGGAGGTTACAGAGATAGGGAGGGGTGTAGGGGCTGGAGGAGGTTACAGAGATAGTGAGGGGGTGTAGGGGACTGGAGGAGGTTACAGAGATAGGGAGGGGGTGTAGGGGCTGGAGGGGGTTACAGAGATAGGGAGGGGTGTAGGGGCTGGAGGAGGTTACAGAGATAGTGAGGGGGTGTAGGGGACTGGAGGAGGTTACAGAGATAGGGAGGGGTGTAGGGGCTGGAGGAGGTTACAGAGATAGTGAGGGGGTGTAGGGGACTGGAGGAGGTTACAGAGATAGGGAGGGGTGTAGGGGCTGGAGGAGGTTACAGAGATAGGGAGGGGGTGTAGGGGGCTGGAGGTGGCAGAGATAGGGAGGGGTGTAGGGGCTGGAGGAGGTTACGGAGATAGGGAGGGGGTGTAGGGGCTGGAGGAGGTTACAGAGATAGGGAGGGGGTGTAGGGGCTGGAGGAGGTTACGGAGATAGGGAGGGGGTGTAGGGGCTGGAGGAGGTTACAGAGATAGGGAGGGGGTGTAGGGGCTGGAGGAGGTTACAGAGATAGGGAGGGGGTGTAGGGGCTGGAGGAGGTTACAGAGATAGGGAGGGGTGTAGCGGCTGGTGGAAGTTACAGAGATAGGGAGGGGGTCTGGGGCTGGAGGAGGTTACAGAGATAGGGAGGGGGTGTAGGGCCTGGAGGAGGTTACAGAGATAGGAAGGGGTGTAGGGGCTGGTGGAAGTTACAGAGATAGGGAGGGGTGTAGGGGCTGAAGGAGGTTACAGAGATAGGGAGGATTGTAGGTGCTGGAGGAGGTTACAGAGATAGGGAGGGGGTGTAGGGGCTGGAGGAGGTTACAGAGATAGGGAGGGGTGTAGCGGCTGGTGGAAGTTACAGAGATAGGGAGGGGGTCTGGGGCTGGAGGAGGTGACAGAGATAGGGAGGGGGTGTAGGGGCTGGAGGAGGTTAGAGAGATAGGGAGGGGGTCTGGGGCTGGAGGAGGTTACAGAGATAGGGAGGGGGTGTAGGGGCTGGAGGAGGTTACAGAGATAGGAAGGGGTGTAGCGGCTGGTGGAAGTTACAGAGATAGGGAGGGGGTGTAGGGGACTGGAGGAGGTTACAGAGATAGGGAGGGGTGTAGGGGCTGGAGGAGGTTACAGAGATAGGGAGGGGGTGTAGGGGACTGGAGGAGGTTACAGAGATAGGGAGGGGTGTAGGGGCTGGAGGAGGTTACAGAGATAGTGAGGGGGTGTAGGGGCTGGAGGAGGTTACAGAGATAGGGAGGGGGTGTAGGGGCTGGAGGAGGTTACAGAGATAGGGAGGGGTGTAGGGGACTGGAGGAGGTTACAGAGATAGGGAGGGGTGTAGGGGCTGGAGGAGGTTACAGAGATAGTGAGGGGGTGTAGGGGACTGGAGGAGGTTACAGAGATAGGGAGGGGGTGTAGGGGCTGGAGGGGGTTACAGAGATAGGGAGGGGTGTAGGGGCTGGAGGAGGTTACAGAGATAGTGAGGGGGTGTAGGGGACTGGAGGAGGTTACAGAGATAGGGAGGGGTGTAGGGGCTGGAGGAGGTTACAGAGATAGTGAGGGGGTGTAGGGGACTGGAGGAGGTTACAGAGATAGGGAGGGGTGTAGGGGCTGGAGGAGGTTACAGAGATAGGGAGGGGGTGTAGGGGGCTGGAGGTGGCAGAGATAGGGAGGGGTGTAGGGGCTGGAGGAGGTTACGGAGATAGGGAGGGGGTGTAGGGGCTGGAGGAGGTTACAGAGATAGGGAGGGGGTGTAGGGGCTGGAGGAGGTTACGGAGATAGGGAGGGGGTGTAGGGGCTGGAGGAGGTTACAGAGATAGGGAGGGGGTGTAGGGGCTGGAGGAGGTTACAGAGATAGGGAGGGGGTGTAGGGGCTGGAGGAGGTTACAGAGATAGGGAGGGGTGTAGCGGCTGGTGGAAGTTACAGAGATAGGGAGGGGGTCTGGGGCTGGAGGAGGTTACAGAGATAGGGAGGGGGTGTAGGGCCTGGAGGAGGTTACAGAGATAGGAAGGGGTGTAGGGGCTGGTGGAAGTTACAGAGATAGGGAGGGGTGTAGGGGCTGAAGGAGGTTACAGAGATAGGGAGGATTGTAGGTGCTGGAGGAGGTTACAGAGATAGGGAGGGGGTGTAGGGGCTGGAGGAGGTTACAGAGATAGGGAGGGGTGTAGCGGCTGGTGGAAGTTACAGAGATAGGGAGGGGGTCTGGGGCTGGAGGAGGTTACAGAGATAGGGAGGGGGTGTAGGGGCTGGAGGAGGTTACAGAGATAGGAAGGGGTGTAGGGGCTGGTGGAAGTTACAGAGATAGGGAGGGGTGTAGGGGCTGAAGGAGGTTACAGAGATAGGGAGGGTTGTAGGTGCTGGAGGAGGTTACAGAGATAGGGAGGGGGTGTAGGGGCTGGAGGAGGTTAGAGAGATAGGGAGGGGGTCTGGGGCTGGAGGAGGTTACAGAGATAGGGAGGGGGTGTAAGGGCTGGAGGAGGTTACAGAGATAGGAAGGGGTGTAGCGGCTGGTGGAAGTTACAGAGATAGGGAGGGGGTCTGGGGCTGGAGGAGGTACAGAGATAGGGAGGGGGTGTAGGGGCTGGAGGAGGTTGCAGAGATAGGAAGGGGTGTAGGGGCTGGTGGAAGTTACAGAGATAGGGAGGGGTGTAGGGGCTGAAGGAGGTTACAGAGATAGGGAGGGTTGTAGGTGCTGGAGGAGGTTACAGAGATAGGGAGGGGGTGTAGGGGCTGGAGGAGGTTAGAGAGATAGGGAGGGGGTCTGGGGCTGGAGGTGGTTACAGAGATAGGGAGGGGGTGTAGGGGCTGGAGGAGGTTACAGAGATAGGGAGGGGTGTAGGGGCTGGTGGAAGTTACAGAGATAGGGAGGGGTGTAGGGGCTGAAGGAGGTTACAGAGATAGGGAGGGTTGTAGGCGCTGGAGGAGGTTACAGAGATAGGGAGGGGTGGAGGGGCTGAAGGAGGTTACAGAGATAGGGAGGGGTGTCGGGGCTGAAGGCGGTTACAGAGATAGGGAGGGGTGTAGGGGCTGAGGGAGGTTACAGAGATAGGGAGAGATGGAGGGGTTTACAGAGCAGGTAGAGGGGAAATAAATGTGTGTATTTCTAAATTTCTCTGAGCAAGGGGTGTGGGGAAAGCCCTGTGGATGTCCTGAGGTTGGACATTGCGGGGATCTTATTGAAACTTACAGGATACTGGGAGGCCTGGTTAGAGTGGACGTGGAGAGGATGTTTTCACTTGTAGGAAAAACTAGAACCAGAGGGCACAACCTCAGGCTAAAGGGACGATCCTTTAAAACAGAGATGAGGAGGAATTTCTTCAGCCAGAGAGTGGTGAATCTGTGGAACTCTTTGCCGCAGAAGGCTGTGGAGGCCAGGTCATCGAGTGTCTTTAAGACAGAGATAGATAGGTTCTTGATTAATAAGGGGATCAGGGGTTATGGGGAAAAGGCAGGAGAATGGGGATGAGAAAAATATCAGCCATGGTTGAATGGCGGAGCAGACTTGATGGGCCGAGTGGCCTAATTCTGCTCCCTATGTCTTTAAGTCTTATGGGGCTATAGACATTGTGAGTTGATCTGGGGGAGGGGGGGGTGGTCTGTGCTGATGGCGTGGTGTTATCTTTTGGGTCTTTCTGTGTCCAGGAAGTGGAGCTTTATAAACAGAGTCACCAGGAGAAGTTGGGACTGACCGTGTGTTACCGGACGGATGATGAGAATGACACAGGAATCTATGTGGGAGAGGTAAGGAATCAGGGCCCCCCGGTGGGGAGAGGGGGAGTGCGGTCGATCTTTCATACAGCCAGCACAGTTATGATGGGCAGAATGGCCTCAGCTTACGGCCTCAGATTATAAAAAGGATATCGAGACAATGAGGGGCAAAATAGATTGAGGTTGTGCCCCTCGCCCCACTCAATATCACTGGTGATAGTGAACGCCTCGATTCAATCTCCCCTTTAACCTCCTCCGCTCCACGGAGAACCATCCCAGCTTCTCTCTCTCGTTACGATGCAGAGGTTGCTTTCCATTTGATACGTAACGGCAAATCCCCCAAAGAGGAATCCCTCGCCTCGTAATCTGTTCAAAGTGTGTGGGAAGGTGTGAACTGCCCTTCAGTAATGTTTAGTGGGTAACAAACAGAAATACCCCCGCACTCACTTTAAAATAAACACTTAACAATTTATTCATTTAACTAACCAGGAGCTTTAACTAAACAAGTAACATGTCGATTAAAGTGAGGTTCTATTGGAATGCTGTTCAAATAAATACAAGGATCATTCATTGCCCAAAAAAGATAAGAACAGAAATCTAGTCACTCACAAAACAATATACAACCAGGTGTCTTGGCTTTGGGAAGCCTTTGGAGTTCTTCTTTCGAATGCGCTGTCTGTAAGCTCTTTCTGGTTTTGGTCCCCTTCGTTAGATAGATGGAGAGTTCTCTTAAGAGATATTCTAAGCTGGCAGGGAGCTGCTCCTGCCCTCTCTCGGTGTTGAGATGTGGCAGCTCTTCAGTTGAGCTGCAGGCAGGCAGTTGAGTTCCTCTTTATAACTCTGATGACCTAATCATCTTTCCTACACCAGGATTGGTCTGATGTTATCAACAACAGCAAATTCAAATTGGATAGGTTCCTGATGGCTGACTGTCTCCCATAAACTGATAGGCTGTCAAAATTCAAAAGCTGGCCAAGCCTGTTACCAGGGCAACCCTGATGCTTGGTCTATCGTTACAAATGTTGCACTCTGTGTACCCTTTCCCTCCACAATTGACTAGAGATGGAGGGACTGAACCGGTTATACTAAACACTGACTCAATCGTCACAGCCGCCTGATTAAAACGCAGTAATGTGTTGATCCGCAGATTAACCCGACTGGGATCGCAGCGAAGGATGGCCGCATTCGAACGGGAGACCGTATCATTCAGGTAAGACAGAGCAGCTGAGCGAGCTTCTGTATCCAACCCTTTGCTGTACCTGTCCTGGGAGTGTTTGATGGGGACAGTGTAGAGGGAGCTTTACTCTGTATCTAACCCTTTGCTGTACCTGTCCTGGGAGTGTTTGATGGGGACAGTGTAGAGGGAGCTTTACTCTGTATCCAACCCTTTGCTGTACCTGTCCTGGGAGTGTTTGATGGGGACAGTGTAGAGGGAGCTTTACTCTGTATCCAACCCTTTGCTGTACCTGTCCTGGGAGTGTTTGATGGGGACAGTGTCGAGGGAGCTTTACTCTGTATCTAACCCCGTGCTGTACCTGTCCTGGGAGTGTTTGATGGGGACAGTGTAGAGGGAGCTTTACTCTGTATCGAACCCCGTGCTGTACCTGTCCTGGGAGTGTTTGATGGGGACAGTGTAGAGGGAGCTTTACTCTGTATCCAACCCCTTGCTGTACCTGTCCTGGGAGTGTTTGATGCGGACAGTGTAGAGGGAGCTTTACTCTGTATCTAACCCCGTGCTGTACCTGTCCTGGGAGTGTTTGATGGGGACAGTGTAGAGGGAGCTTTACTCAGTATCTAACCCCGTGCTGTACCTGTCCTGGGAGTGTTTGATGGGGACAGTGTAGAGGGAGTTTTACTCTGTATCTAACCCATGCTGTACCTGTCCTGGGAGTGTTTGATGGGGACAGTGTAGAGGGAGCTTTACTCTGTATCTAACCCATGCTGTACCTGTCCTGGGAGTGTTTGATGGGGACAGTGTAGAGGGAGCTTTACTCTGTATCTAACCCCGTGCTGTACCTGTCCTGGGAGTGTTTGATGGGGGACAGTGTAGAGGGAGCTTTACTCAGTATCTAACCCCGAGCTGCACCTGTCCTGGGAGTGTTTGATGGGGGACAGTGTCGAGGGAGCTTTACTCAGTATCTAACCCATGCTGTACCTGTCCTGGGAGTGTTTGATGGGGGACAGTGGAGAGGGAGCTTTACTCTGTATCTAACCCCGTGCTGTACCTGTCCTGGGAGTGTTTGATGCAGGACAATATAGGGGGAGCTTTACTCTGTATCTAACCCCGTGCGGTACCTGTCCTGGGAGTGTTTGATGGGGGACAGTGTAGAGGAAGCTTTACTCTGTATCTAACCCCGTGCTGTACCTGTCCTGGGAGTGTTTGATGGGGGACAGTGTAGAGGGAGCTTTACTCTGTATATAACCCCGTGCTGTACCTGTCCTGGGAGTGTTTGATGCGGACAATATAGGGGGAGCTTTACTCTGTATCTAACCCCGTGCTGTACCGGTCCTGGGAGTGTTTGATGGGGACAGTGTAGAGGGAACTTTACTCTGTATCTAACCCCGTGCTGTACCTGTCCTGGGAGTGTCTGATGGGGACAGTGTAGAGGGAGCTTTACTCTGTATCTAACCCCGTGCTGTACCTGTCCTGGGAGTGTCTGATGGGGACAGTGTAGAGGGAGCTTTACTCTGTATCTAACCCCGTGCTGTACCTGTCCTGGGAGTGTTTGATGCGGACAGTGTAGAGGGAGCTTTACTCTGTATCTGACCCCGTGCTGTACCTGTCCTGGGAGTGTTTGATGGGGACAGTGTAGAGGGAGCTTTACTCAGTATCTAACCCCGTGCTGTACCTGTCCTGGGAGTGTTTGATGGGGACAGTGTAGAGGGAGCTTTACTCTGTATCTAACCCATGCTGTACCTATCCTGGGAGTGTTTGATGGGGACAGTGTAGAGGGAGCTTTACTCTGTATCTAACCCATGCTGTACCTGTCCTGGGAGTGTTTGATGGGGACAGTGTAGAGGGAGCTTTACTCTGTATCTAACCCCGTGCTGTACCTGTCCTGGGAGTGTTTGATGGGGGACAGTGTAGAGGGAGCTTTACTCAGTATCTAACCCCGAGCTGCACCTGTCCTGGGAGTGTTTGATGGGGGACAGTGTCGAGGGAGCTTTACTCAGTATCTAACCCATGCTGTACCTGTCCTGGGAGTGTTTGATGGGGGACAGTGTCGAGGGAGCTTTACTCAGTATCTAACCCATGCTGTACCTGTCCTGGGAGTGTTTGATGGGGGACAGTGGAGAGGGAGCTTTACTCTGTATCTAACCCCGTGCTGTACCTGTCCTGGGAGTGTTTGATGCAGGACAATATAGGGGGAGCTTTACTCTGTATCTAACCCCGTGCGGTACCTGTCCTGGGAGTGTTTGATGGGGGACAGTGTAGAGGAAGCTTTACTCTGTATCTAACCCCGTGCTGTACCTGTCCTGGGAGTGTTTGATGGGGGACAGTGTAGAGGGAGCTTTACTCTGTATCTAACCCCGTGCTGTACCTGTCCTGGGAGTGTTTGATGCGGACAATATAGGGGGAGCTTTACTCTGTATCTAACCCCGTGCTGTACCGGTCCTGGGAGTGTTTGATGGGGACAGTGTAGAGGGAACTTTACTCTGTATCTAACCCCGTGCTGTACTTGTCCTGGGAGTGTCTGATGGGGACTGTGTAGAGGGAGCTTTACTCTGTATCTAACCCCGTGCTGTACCTGTCCTGGGAGTGTCTGATGGGGACAGTGTCGAGGGAGCTTTACTCTGTATCTAACCCCGTGCTGTACCTGTCCTGGGAGTGTTTGATGGGGGACAGTGTAGAGGGAGCTTTACTCTGTATCTAACCCCGTGCTGTACCTGTCCTGGGAGTGTTTGATGGGGACAGTGTAGAGGGAGCTTTACTCTGTATCTAACCCCGTGCTGTGCCTGTCCTGGGAGTGTTTGATGGGGACAGTGTAGAGGGAGCTTTACTCTGTATCTAACCCCGTGCTGTACCTGTCCTGGGAGTGTTTGATGGGGGACAGTGTGTCACTTTCTGAGCAGAGTGTGTGTGTCTCTGTTACAGATCAATGGGGTGGAGGTTCAGAACAGGGAGGAGGCCGTTGCGATCCTGACACGTGAGGACAGCACCAATGTCTCCTTATTATTAGCACGGCCAGAGATGGAGGTAAGTGATTGCTCTCTGATCTGCACGGATCCACCAGTCTGTTGCTGAAATATAACCCTGTCCATCGCATATCTCAGTGGGCAGTAACGGACTGTTACAGCATCAGGTTTGAGACAGTTCAATGTTAGATTTGTCTGAATTCACCATTTCTCCTCCTGTCCCATACCAGGGAATGGAGCGAATTCTCTGTAACGTCTTCCAGCCCTTACACCCCTCCCTATCTCTGTAACCTCCTCCAGCCCCTCGACCCCCTCCATATCTCTATAGCCTCCTCCAGCCCCTACACCCCTCCCTATCTCTGTAACCTCCTCCAGCCCCTACACCCCTCCCTATCTCTGTAACCTCCTCCAGCCCTACACCCCTCCCTATCTCTGTAACCCCCTCCAGCCCCTGCACCCCCTCCCTATCTCTGTAACCTCCTCCAGTCCCGACACCCCTCACTATCTCTGTAACCTCCTCCAGCCCCTACATCCCCTCCCTATCTCTGTAACCTCCTCCAGCTCCTACACCCCTCCCTATCTCTGTACCCTCTTCCAGCCCCTACATCCCCTCCCTATCTCTGTCACCCCCTCCAGCTCCTACACCCCTCCCTATCTCTGTACCCTCTTCCAGCCCCTACATCCCCTCCCTATCTCTGTAACCTCCTCCAGCCCTACACCCCTCCCTATCTCTGTAACCCCCTCCAGCCCCTGCACCCCCTCCCTATCTCTGTAACCTCCTCCAGTCCCGACACCCCTCACTATCTCTGTAACCTCCTCCAGCCCCTACATCCCCTCCCTATCTCTGTAACCTCCTCCAGCCCCTACACCCCTCCCTATCTCTGTAACCTCCTGCATCTCAGATGCCAGCCTCCAGCCAATTCGATTCCCTCCACGTGATATCCAGAAACGGTTGGAGGCACTGATAACATTCCGGCCATAGTACTGAAGACTTGTGCTCCAGAACTTGCCGCTTCCCTATTTTTCTTCGAATCCCCCTTGAACCTCCCACACCTCATTTCTAACCTGTGTCCCCCTCGTGACTGACCCTTCAACTAAGGGGAACAGCTGCTCCTTATCCACTCTGTCCGTGTCCCTCATAATCTTGTCCACCTCGATCAGTTCACCCCTCAGTCTTCTCTGCTCCAACCAAAACAACCCAAGCCTCCCCAACCTCTCTTCATAACTGAAACGCTCCACCCCAGGCAGCATCCTGGTGAATCTCCTCTGCACCCCCTCCAGTGCAATCACATCCTTCCGATAATGTGGTGACCAGAACTGCACACAGTGCTCTCGCTGTGGCCTCACCAAAGTTCGATACAACTCCAACATGGCTTCCCTGCTTTTGTAATCTGTGCCTCGATTGACAAAGGCGAGTGTCCCAGATGCCTTTTTCACCACCCGATTAACACGCCCTTCCGCTTTCCGAGATCTGTGGACACCGTTGTTCTTCGGAACTTCCCAGTCTTTAAAGTTTAAATGTATTTATTCGTGCCACAAGCACGGCTGCCAATCACCGGAGGAATGGCCTGAGCTCCCAAACCCTGTCATAGTCACGGAGACACAGAGATACAGAGACGCAGAGACACAGAGATACAGAGACACAGAAGAGCTCCCTCAGCCCATCGAATCCGCACCCACAATAACCACCACTAAAGTGGCGCTATTCCCACTTCCCTGAACTTTCCCATGACTCCAAATGTTATAATTCAAGTTTATTTATGAGTGTCACAAGTAGGCTTACATTAACACTGCAATGAAGTTACTGTGAACATCCCCCAGTCTCCACACTCCTGTTCGGGTAACACTGAGGGAGAATTTAGCACGGCCAATGCATCCTAACCAGCACGTCTTTCGGACTGTGGGAGGAAACCGGAGCACCCCGAGGAAACCCGCGCAGACACGGGGAGAACGTGCAGACTCTGCACAGACAGTGACCCCAAGCCGGGAATCGAACCCGGGTCCCTGGCGCTGTGAGGCAGCAGTGCTAACCCACTGTGCCACTGTGCTGCCCCGTGTCAGATCTTTCAGAGGATACCCCCTTGTCAAACTACTCAGACCAAAGTGCATCACCTCACGCTTTTCAAGTGATTGGTCGAAGGTTTAGGGGTGCAGTGAGATGGTTAAGAAGTATTGTCACCCAGCGGGTTGTTGGGGCGGGAGGGGGGGGGTGGGTGCGGTGGGGGTTGGGTCTGGACCTCCCTGTCTGAAAGAGTTGCAGAGGTAGCAACCCCTTTGATAATTTAAAGGGATGGTCACTCTTGTGGCATGCAGTGGGGTGAAGGGCCGAGTGGCCATCAGGCTTGCCTGTTCACCAGCGGTGCTCGGAGTTGAGGGTGAGCCAGTGGGTAGGGTTTACCCACCCAGAGGATATGGGGGGAGCAGTGGGAGGGATCCCTGGTTGGTGGGATGGGATCCGGGGATGCAGCAGACAATAATAGCTCGTGTAATATTCCTAAACCCAGCCTCTCTGCTCCCACAGCTGGAGGAGGGTTGGATGGAAGACAGGAATGAGGCAATGGACATCCCGACTCGAGAGGAGGCCGAGGACATACCCGCACGTGCAGGCAAAGCCAGCGCGGCCCAACACGTGAGTCTCAGAGGCGGTAAATTAACCCAACCCTCGCACATTCCTGTGCGACACTCAGAGAGTCAGTGCTGAGGGAGTGCCGCACTGTAGGAGGGTCAGTGCTGAGGGAGCGCCGCACTGTGGGAGGGTCAGTGCTGAGGGAGCGCCGCACTGTGGGAGGGTCAGTGCTGAGGGAGCGCTGCACTGTGGGAGGGTCAGTGCTGAGGGAGCGCCGCACTGTGGGAGGGTCAGTGCTGAGGGAGCGCCACACTGTGGGAGTGTCAGTGCTGAGGGAGCGCCGCACTGTGGGAGGGTCAGTGCTGAGGGAGCGCCGCAATGTGGGAGGGTCAGTGCTGAGGGAGCGCCGCACTGTGGGAGGGTCAGTGCTGAGGGAACGCCGCACTGTGGGACGGTCAGTGCTGAGGGAGCGCCGCACTGTGGGAGGGTCAGTGCTGAGGGAGCGCCGCACTGTGGGAGGGTCAGTGCTGAGGGAGAGCCGCACTGTGGGAGGTTCAGTGCTGAGGGAGCGCCGCACTGTGGGAGGGTCAGTGCTGAGGGAGCGCCGCACTGTGGGAGTGTCAGTGCTGAGGGAGCGCCGCACTGTGGGAGTGTCAGTGCTGAGGGAGCGCCGCACTGTGGGAGGGTCAGTGCTGAGGGAACGCCGCACTGTGGGAGGGTCAGTGCTGAGGGAGCGCCGCACTGTGGGAGGGTCAGTGCTGAGGGAGCGACGCACTGTGGGAGGGTCAGTGCTGAGGGAGCGCCACACTGTGGGAGGGCCGGTGCTGAGGGAGCGCCGCACTGTGGGGAGGGTCAGTGCTGAGGGAGCGCCGCACTGTGGGAGGGCCGGTGCTGAGGGAGTGCCGCACTGTGGGGAGGGTCAGTGCTGAGGGAGCGCCGCACTGTGGGAGGGTCAGTGCTGAGGGAGCGCCGCACTGTGGGGAGGGTCAGTGCTGAGGGAGCGCCGCACTGTGGGGAGGGTCAGTGCTGAGGGAGCGCCGCACTGTGGGGAGGGTCAGTGCTGAGGGAGCGCCGCACTGTGGGGAGGGTCAGTGCTGAGGGAGCGCCGCACTGTGGGTCAGTGCTGTGGGAGGGTCAGTGCTGAGGGAGGGTCAGTGCTGAGGGAGGGTCAGTGCTGAGGGAATTGACAGTGAAGTGTTTTCTTGCAGAGTGCGAAGGAGGATGGGAAGAGTGCGGTGGACTCGGGGAACTTGCTGAGCAACAGCCAGGAGCTGGACAGCGGGGTGGGCCGCACGGACGAGAGCACCCGGAATGATGAGAGCTCGGAGCACGACATCCTGGGCGATGACCAGACCAGTACGACCACCACCAACACATCGAACACCACCCCGGGCAGCCTGCGGAGGTTCCAGCCCCGCAAGAACGAGGGAGCCGCCATCCGGGCGCGCGATTTCCACCTCAGCACGGACTCGCTGGCCGGAGCGGACCTGGCGGTGTCCGATCTGCCCGGACTGACCGAGGAGGAGTGCGAGCGTTACCGCGAACTGCTGGAGATCAAGTGCCACCTGGAGAACGGCAACGGCGGCCCGGGCTACCAGCGCAGCCGGGCGCTGGACGTCAACCGCAACGAGGGCATGGGGCGCCTGGCGGCCATGTTGCAGGAGGAGTTGGGTCACCTCGAGTTCAAGTGCCGCAACGTGCTGCGGGCGCAGAAGATGCAGCAGCTGCGGGAGCGCTGCATGAAGGCGTGGCTGGCCGGCGAGGGGGGCCCCCCGGACGCCGGCGGCCCCGGGGCGGCCACCGACCCGCTGCGGCACGGCCTGTGCGACATCACCGAGCTGCCCGAGAGGTCGGACAGGGACAGCAGCAGCGCCTACAACACGGGCGAGAGCTGCCGCAGCACGCCGCTGCTCGCCGAGCCGGCGCCCGAGGAGCGGCGGGCGGCCGCCAACCTCAACCTCCGGCACGGCAGCCCCGCCAAGTTCCGCAGCCTGCCCCGCGACGGGGTGGGCAGGCGCCCGGCCGAGGAGCGGGGGGCCCGGCGGGGGCCCAGGGCGGGCGACGGCGGCAGCCCCGAGCTCGCGCGCTGCCACCGCTCGCCCGGCCGGCCGGGGCGCCTCTCCGAGCGCTACCGCAGCTGCGTGCAGCTGGTGCCGGCGCCCGCCCCGGCCGGGCCGGAGGGCGGCAGGGGCGGCGAGGCCCGCATGGAGTGGAAGGTCAAGGTTCGCAGCGACGGCAGCCGCTACGTGGCCAAGCGCCCGGTCCGCGACAGACTGCTGAAGGCGCGCGCCATGAAGATCCGCGAGGAGCGCAGCGGCATGACGACGGACGACGACGCGGTGAGCGAGCTGAAGATGGGCCGCTACTGGAGCCGCGAGGAGCGGAAGCAGCACCTGGCGCGGGCGCGCGAGCAGCGCAAGCGGCGCGAGTTCATGATGCAGAGCCGACTGGACTGCCTGCGGGAGCAGCAGGCCGCCGGGGAAGGCCGCTCCGAGCTCAGCATCATCGCCCTCAGCCACAAGAAGTGCGCCAAGCGCCGGAACCGCAAGATCCTGGACAACTGGATGACCATCCAGGAGATGCTGGCGCACGGCACGCGGACTGCAGACGGGAAGAGGGTCTACAACCCACTGCTGTCTGTCACCACCGTCTAGCGGGGAGGCCGGGGGGTGGGGGCGGGGAGGAGGGGGCTCATGTTGGTGGATTGGGGGGGGAGGGGGGGGGGATTGTTAACCCCATGCTTGGGGGGCAAGAGGAAGGATCAACGCTCCAATTCTCAGCGGGACATGAGGCCATTGTTACTCCCCCCCCCTCACTCCCCCACCCCCCCCCTCACTCCCCCACTCCCCCCCCCCCCTCACTCCCCCACCCACCCCCCTCACACCCCCACCCACCCCCCTCACTCCCCCACCCACCCCCCTCACTCCCCCACCCACCCCCCTCACTCCCCCACCCCCCCTCACTCCCCAACACCCCCCCCTCACTCCCCAACACCCCCCCCTCACTCCCCAACACCCCCCCCTCACTCCCCAACCCCCCCCTCACTCCCCAACCCCCCCCCTCACTCCCCAACCCCCCCCCCTCACTCCCCAACCCCCCCCCCTCACTCCCCCACCCACCCCCCCCACTCCCCCACCCCCCCCTCACTCACCCACCCCGCCCTCACTCCCCCACCCCGCCCTCACTCCCCCACCCCCCCCTCACTCCCCAACCCCCCTCACTCCCCCACCCCCCCCCTCACTCCCCAACCCCCTCCCCCTCACTCCCCCAACCCCCCTCACTCCCCCACCCCCCCCTCACTCCCCCACCCCCCCTCACTCCCCCACCCCCCCTCACTCCCCAAACCCCCCTCACTCCCCAATCCCCCCCCTCACTCCCCAACCCCCCCCTCACTCCCCACACCCCCCCCCTCACTCCCCAACACCCCCCCTCACTCCCCAACCCCCCCCTCACTCCCCAACCCCCCCCTCACTCTCCAACCCCCCCCTCACTCCCCAACCCCCCACCCCCTCACTCCCCAACCCCCCCCACCCCCTCACTCCCCAACCCCCCCCACCCCCTCACTCCCCAACCCCCCCCACCCCCTCACTCCCCAACCCCCCCCACCCCCTCACTCCCCAACCCCCCACACCCCTCACTCCCCAACCCCCCCACCCCCTCACTCCCCAACCCCCCCCACCACCTCACTCCCCAACCCCCCCCACCCCCTCACTCCCCAACGCCCCCCACCCCCTCACTCCCCAACCCCCCCCACCCCCTCACTCCCCAACCCCCCCCACCCCCTCACTCCCCAACCCCCCCACCCCCTCACTCCCCAACCCCCCCCCACCCCCTCACTCCCCAACCCCCCCCCAGCCCCCTCACTCCCCAACCCCCCACCCCCTCACTCCCCAACCCCCCCCACCCCTCACTCCCCAACCCCCCCCACCCCCTCACTCCCCAACACCCCCCCACCCCCTCACTCCCCAACCCCCCCACCCCCTCACTCCCCAACCCCCCCCACCCCCCAACCACCCCCACCCCCTCACTCCCCAACCCACACCCAACCCCCTCACTCCCCAACCCCCCCACCACCTCACTCCCCAACCCCCCACCCCCTCACTCCCCAACTCCCCAACTCCCCCACCCCCTCACTCCCCAACCCCCCTCACTCCCCAACTCCCCCACCCCCCTCACTCCCCAACCCCCCCCCACCCACCACCCCCCTCACTCCCCAACCCCCCCCACCCACCACCCCCCTCACTCCCCAACCCCCCCCACCCCCCTCACTCCCCAACCCCCCCCACCCCCATCACTCCCCAACCCCCCCCACCCCCCTCACTCCCCAACCCCCCCACCCCCCTCACTCCCC
>NW_027590698.1:0-204000 GCF_964213995.1 Mustelus asterias
AGGAGAGATAATTATGGCAATAGCACAACATTTGGAATTGTCAGAAGCTCAGTCAGAATCGTTGGAAATGGCGAGAATTCAGTTACAAATGAAACTGACTCAATATAAAACATAGAAAGAAACCCTACAATACAGAAAGAGGCCATTTGGCCCATCGAGCCTGCACCGACCACAATCCCACCCAGGCCCTTCCCCCACACCCCTACATATTTATCCACTAATCCCTCTAACCTACGCATCTCAGGACACTAAGGGCAATTTTTAGTGTGGCCAATCAACCTCACCCGCATATCTTTGGACTGTGGGAGGAAACCGGAGGAAACGCACGCAGACACGAGGAGAATGTGCAAACTCCACACAGAAAGTGACCCAAGCAGGGAATCGAACCCAGGTCCCTGGAGCTGTGAAGCAGCAGTGCTAACCACTGTGCTACCGTGCTGCCCGGTGTAATGTCTGTGTGATAGAGATTGTGTGGAGAGGGGAAGGGGAGTATTGAGGTGAGCGGGAGTGTGTTGAGGTGAGGGTGTGTGTTGAAGTTACAGGATAGTGTTGATGTGAGAGGGAGAGTAGCTAAAATGTAGTGAATTAAAACTATTTGAATTACAGGGAAAAGAAAAGGAAAGAGAGGAACGGCAAGCAAAATAATTAAATCAATCTGAATTACAGGCAAAAGGGAAAAGGAAAAATAGAAAGACTTTGAACTTCGGAAACTGGCCTTCAAATGTAAACATCGGGTACGATTGGCGGAGGTAAAGGGTAAAGTACAGTCTGAGGGTAGGGATGAGGATAGTGAGAGAATGAGGGGCAGAAAATTAATCAGGAGATAGAAAAGGCAACATTACAATCATCATGGGGGACTTCAATATGCAGGTGGACTGGGAAAATCAGGTAGGTCGTGGATCCCAAGGGAAGGAATTTGTGGAATGTTGAAGAGATGGTTTTTGGAGCAGCTTCTAACAGCCGACTAGGAAACAGGTAATTCTGGATTTGGCGATGTGTAATGAGGCAGAATTGATTAGGGAACTGAAGGTGAAGGAACCCTGAGGGAGCAGTGATCACAATACGATAGAATTTACCCTGCAGTTTGAGAGGGAGAGGCTGGAATCAGATGTAACGGTATTACAATTAAACAAAGGTAATTACAAAGACATGAGGGAGGAGCTGGCCAGAGTTGATTGGAAAGGGAGCCGAGCAGGGGAGACAGTGGAACAGCAATGGCAGGAGTTCTTGAGAGTTATTTGGGAGGCACAACAGAAATTCATCCCAAGGAGGAGGAAACATGCCACAGGGAGGACGAGGAATCCATGGCTGACGGGGAAGCCAAGGACAGCAGAAACACAAAAGGGAAAGCATCCTTAGTGGCAAGGATTAGTGGGAAGGCAGAAGATTGGGAAGCGAGCAGAGGACAACTTAAAAAAGCAATAAGGGGGGAGAAGATGAAATATGAGTGTCAGCGAGCTCGTATTATAAAGAAAGACAGGAGGAGTTTTTCCAAGATATAAAAGTTAAGAGAGAGGCAATAATAACCATTGGATCACTGGAAAATGAGGCTGGAGAAGGAATAATAGGAAACAAAGAAATGGCAGAGGAACTGAATCGTTACTTTGCATCAGTCTTCACGGTTGAAGACACCAGTGGGATGCCAGAGCTCCAGGAGAGTCGGGGGGCACAGCTGAGTGTAGTGGTCATTACTAAGGAGGAGGTTCTGGGGAAACTGAAAGGTCTGAAGGTGGATAAATCACCTGGACCGGATGGACTACACCCCAGGGTTCTAAAATAGATAGCTGAGGAAATTGTGGGGGCATTGGTGGTGATCTTTCAGGAATCACTGGAGGCAGGGAGGGTACCAGAGGACTGGAAAGCAGCTGATATAACACCGCTGTTTAAGAAGGGAGGGAGGCAGCAGATGGGAAATTATAGGCCGGTTAGACTGACTTCGTTCATTGGCAAGATTTTCGAGTCCATTATTAAAGATGAGATCACAGAGTACTTGGTAGTGCATGATAAAATAGGACTGAGTCAGCACGGCTTCGTCAAGGGGAGGTCATGTCTGACAAATCTGTTAGAGTTCTTTGAGGAGGTAACAAGGAAGTTAGATAGGGAGAACCTGATTTATTTTGATTTCCAGAAGGCCTTTGATAAGGCGCAGCATAGGAGACTGTTAAATAAGTTAAGTGCCAATGGTGTTGAGGGCAAGATCCTCGCATGGATAGAGGATTGTCTGACTGGCAGAAGGCAGAGAGTGGGGATGAAGGGATCGTTTATCAGGATGGCAGCCGGTGACTAGTGGTGCGCCTCAGGGATCGGTGCTGGGACCACAACTTTTTACAATATACAATAATAATTTGGAAAAATAAAATGAAGGCACTGTTGCTAAGTTTGGTGATGATGCAATGATATGCAGAGGGACAGGGAGTATTGCGGAAGTGGGCGGGGGGAGGGGGAGGAGGAGGGCTGCAGAAGGACTTGGACAGGTTAGGACAGTGGATAAAGAGGGGGCAGATGGAATACAATGAGGAAAAGTGTGAGGTTATGCACTTTGGAAGGAGGAATGGAGGCAGAGACTATTTTCTAAATGGGTATATGCTTCGGAAATCAGATGCACAAAGGAATTTGGGAGGCCTTGTTCAAGATTCTCTAAAGGTTAACGTGCAGGTTGAATCGGCAGTTAGGAAGGCAAGTGGAATACTGACAATCATGTCGAGAGGCCCTGCACCAGGTTCAGACCCACCCAGGTTCAGACAGAGACGCTGTTCAGATTCACACAAGGTTCGGACTCGGATCATGTTCAGATTCACACCGTGTACAGACTCACCTCAGCTTCACAATCATAGAAACATTGAAATATAGGAACAGCAGGAGCAGGCCATTCGGCCCTTCGACCCGGCTCCGACATTCAGTTTGATCATGGATCATCATCAACTTCAATATCCTGACCATCCCTTGCTCCCATATCCCGTGATCACTTTAGCCCCAAGAGCGATATATAATTTCTTCCTGAAATCACGAAAGGTTTTGGCCTCAGCTACTTTCTGTGGTAGCGAAGTCCATTGATCATCAGAGTGGAGAAATTTCTCCTCACCTCTGTTCTAAAAGGTTGATGCTTATCCTCAAACCATGAACCCTCGTCCTCAACTCCCTGAGCATCAGGAACATTCTTTCTGAATCTACCCTGTCTGAACCTGTTCCAATATTATATGTTTCACTCGAATGAACTGCAATGAATCAAGCCCTAACCGACTTAGTCTCTCTTCATATCACAGACTTGCCATCCCAGGAATACAGCCTGGTAAACATTCGCTGTACTCCCTCTAAAGCGAGGATATCCTTCCTCAGATAAGGACACCAAAACTGCACACAATACTCGAAGTGTGGCCTCAGCAATGCCCTGTACAGCTGCAGTAACACATTTCTATTCCTGTACTCCCATCTTATCCCTATGAAGGGCAGCATTACAGTTGTCTTCTTTACTGCCTGTTGTACATGTGCGCTTACTTTCACTTACTGATGCATACGGACACCAAGGTCTCGCTGAGTATCCACCTCTCTCAATTTACACCCATTCAAATAATAATCTGTCTTCCTATTATTGCTGCTAAAGTGGATAACCTCACATTTACCCACATTTTACTGCAACTGCTTTGCACATGCCCACACATTGAGCCTGTTCAAATCACACTGAAGCATGTCTGCATGTTTCTCATAGCTCACCCTCACTCACCTTTTATCATCTGCAAATTTGGAGATGATACATTTAGTTCCATTTTCAGAATAATTAATATATAATGTGAACAGTTGGGGTCCGTGCACAGATTCCTGCAGAACCCCACTAGACACTGACTGCTAATCAGAAAAAGGCCCATTTATTGCCAACTCTTTGCTTTCTATCTGCGAACCAGCTTTCTATCCGTCTCAAAACATTGCCTGTAATCCCATGTGCTTTCACTTTACATGGCAGTCTGCGATGTGAGACCTTGTCGAAAGCCTTCTGAAAGTCTCAATAAACACATCTGCTCACGGCACTTTCTGAACAGTAATGTCTGGGGGACACCTACCCGCCCTGGACCTGGCCGTAAGGGACCGGGCAGTAAGGGACACAAGACACAGCAATACCTCTCCACCCACATCCCTAAACTCCCACACTTACGCCAGCTCTCAGTGCTTCACTCTCTGCAGCTTGCACTCTGTGGAGCTCCCTGAGTGGGCACATTTCACAGGCCTCAGTTTGGTAGTTTATATTTGCCATTGTCCAACACATGAACCTGATTGAAGTCACTGCACCCCCTCCCCCTCTAGGTCTGAGTAACCACCGAGGGCTGACCACCTTGGAAGCCTTATTTGGAGTTTCACTGCTGGGTCCAGTTCCTGCTGCTCAGCCTCGGAAGTGAGTGGGGTTCAGCAAACCGGAGCTCGCCTCTTCCACCATGAGCGTGTGGCCTGAGTTCCCTTTATCGGGTGACAATGTGGTCGAGAGGCTAAACCCATTGTGTCCATTTCAGACTCCGAGGTTCCCACTGGCGGAGATGGGGAACAGGAGCCGGAGAGCCTTGAATTCTTTCCAAAGTTCCCGCTGTGCTGGGAATTGATTTTTCCTGCACGGCTTGGGGCTTCATGGCTTGTAATTGATTGAAGCATTCCCATAGGATGGTATCTCCCAAGCGGACTTGATAGGAAACTGGCCCTGTTCCAGACTCGACCGTACCTCATAACCACGTGGATCCATTACCATGATTCTTTACCAATAACCTATCACCTGCCTTTAGGTGCCTCTCCCGGCTGGTGGGAACGGCACTGGGTATCTTGATACCTTGCCAACCTCCCGCCGTCAGGAAAATCAGACTCGAATTTGGGCGGAGTCAGCTTCCCATGACCAACTCTGCTGGGGCTGTTCCGGTCGTTGAAGGGAATGAGGTGGGGGTTGGGGGGAGGTGGGGGGTGGTTGGTGGGGTGGGTGGGGGGTGGTTTGGGGAGTGTTGTCCTGTAATTGAAGATGAATCTGGATGGTTTGGTGACCAAGGAGGCTGTGGGCTGGTTTTTTTGAACCTGCTTTTACTATTTGGGCCGCTCTTTCTGCCACGCCGTTGGATGATGGGTAATATGACACTGTCCTAACGTGTTAATTTCTGTTCAACTTCATCGAATGCACAAGTTCCTGGCTGATGAAGGGTGGTCCATTTTCAGAAACTAACATTTCCGGGATCCCGGGTGTCAAGAAAGAGGTGTGAAGTTTCTCCACTCTTGCCCTTGGTGTTTGAGTAACTCACCCTGTGTACGGCCATCCATTTTGAATCAGCATCTACCATCACCAGGAACATAGACCCCATCAACGGACCGGCACTGTCCATGTGCAGACACGTCTATGGCCGTCCTGGCCATTCCCAAGTGTGAAGAGTAGTGACTGGTGATAGTTCTGCCCTTGTTGATATTGCCAACACTGACCCACGCGCAAATATCCGTCCCCATACCTGGCCACCAACAGGGCAACTTGGAGGATCTTCAGTTTGCCACTCCTGGGTGGCCATGGTAAAGTTCACCATGGGATGGTGACCCTGGCTCAGGATGACACTCTTGAACCCCAAAGGCGTGTGCCATCTTCCACAGTCAGCTGCTGTCTGCCACTCCAATATGGGTGCAATTCAGGCTGTAACGGCCTTTTGGATTCCCCCATCAGCACTCGCTGCTTCAATTCATTCAGGAATGGGGAATTTTGCCTCCACAGCCGAATATTATTGGCAGCCACTGGGAGAGTTTTGAAAAAGTTCATGATTACCATCTCTTCCATTGTGGGTACGACAAGAGTCTGTTAATCGTAGCCAACTCAAGGCATCGGCGTCAGTGACTCAGCCTCCTGGGTAATGGTAGGCGGACAGTAATAAAGCCCACAGCTGGATATGGGCCAATGTTATGGGCTGCACCGCCATGCAGGTACTTCTGGAATTTCTTTCCCCGAACTGCCACCATTGACGAGGTGTCACAGTGGTTAGCGCTGCTGCCTCATAGCACCAGAGACCTGGGTTCAATTCCTGGCTTGGGTCAATGTCTGTGCGGAGTCTGCACATTCTCACCGTATCTGCATGGGTTTCATCTGGTTTCTCCGGTTTTCTCCCGCAGTCTGAGAGACGTTGCTGGTTAGGTGCATTGGCCATGCTCAATTCTCCCTCAGTGTTACCCGGACAGACACCAGTGTGTGGCGACGAGATGATTTTCACATTAACTTCATTGCAGTGTTAATGTAAGCCTACATTTGACACTTTATAAATGTTAAACTTCCTCTGAGTATGAATTGTTGAATATCGCTGGGAAACCTCATCCAGCTGTCAGTATAAGTGCAGGTGAATAAGTTCGTAATTGGAAACAAGAATCCTCCTGCCAGATTTGAAGCTAAGTCCTCGATCAGAGGGATTGGGTATTTATCCAGCAGTGAGAAACAGTTTACCGTTTGTTTAAAATTTCCCAGGACAAAGTATTTGTTTTCACTCTTGGGACTTGGGTGTCACCGACCGGCCACCATGTATTACCCATCCCTAGTTGCCCATGTTCAGAGGACAATTAAGTGTCAACCACTTGGAGTCACATTTAGTCCTGACCACAGAAGGACGACAGATTTCCTTCCCTGGGACATTGCTTAACCAGATGTGTTTTTCCGAAAATCGACAATGCTTTTATGGTCACCAGCTAATTCTGAATTCCAGATATATTTATTCAAATTCCACCATCTGCTGTGACGGGATTCGAACCCAGGTGCACAGAACTTTAGCTGGGTTTCTGTATTAATAGTTTAGTGATAAAACCACCAGTCCATCACATCCACACCCAGAGTGTACACACCCTGAGTTCCGGTAACCGAGACACACCATATTATATACGTCTGCAGGGCTCCCGGATTGGACAGCATTAACTGTCTCAATCAGGGAGCTCATATTCCAATAACTCCACCTGATGGTTATCGTTAAAGTCATTACGTATGTCTCTCTGTCTGTCTCTTTCTGTCTTTCTGTGCATCCCTCTCTGTATCTCTCTCTCTCTCCCTCTGCCTGTTTCTCTGTGTCTCTTACTGTCTCTCTGCATCTCCCTCATTCACCTCTTTACACTCTTCCTCCGTGTCTCCTCCTCCCTCTCAGTCTCACTCTCCTCCTCCCTCTCCTTCTCTGTCCCCCTTTTCTTATTTCTCTGTCTTTCTCTCTCTCTACCTCGCTCTGTCTTTTGCTCTTGCTGTGTCCATTGTACTCATTCAGTATCACTGTTTCAAATTCACTGACGCTCTCTGTCTCTGTCTCTGTTTCTCTCTGCCTCTCTTTCTGTCTCCCTTTCCGTTTTAGTCTCCCTCTCTCGTTACATCCTTCCATCTGTCTCCCTTTCTCATTCCCTGCCCATCTCCCTCCCCATTTCCCCCAATCTCTATCCCTGTTTTTCTCGCTCTGGGAGAGTCCCTATCTGTCTCTGTTCTTTCTCTCTCTCTCTCTCGCTCTCTCTGTTTCTCTCCCTGTATCTGTTAGAAACTCTTTCAAACTGTGTCACGCTCCATGTATTTGTACCCTTCCCTCTCTCTGTCAACCTCCGTCTCTCTATCACTCCCAGTTTTGCTCTCACTGCCCTCTCTCTCTCTTTATCTGTCACTCTCTCTGTCTCTGTGAGGCTGTTTGTTATTTATATTTGAAAGTCCAATAGGAAGATTCAGGGGTCTTGTAGCTGTAGTTTCCTCTCAGGGTCTAATGAGTTGAAGAATTGCAGTAAGGGGAGCTTTCAGCAGATTGATTAGCTGCTGCCTGAAGTGAGTCTGTGTCACAGCATAAATGGCAGTGTTTGTACAACAACTTGTGAGTTGCAACATGAAACCAAGTTCCATAACATAGGAATCTAACCATACCGACTCATAGCCCAAAGAATCCATCCGACGCCATATTGAAAAAACCATTAATGTCGACCATAAGAGGATGAAATTGGCTGAGATAACAAACAGTAAAATGATGGATTTCCTGCGACTCTCCATCTCTGGGTCTCTGGGATTCTCCCCACTGCTGTGAGTCCGGAGTCTCCTGCGGGCTCTGCTGCTCATTAAAATGTGTCTGACGGTGAAAACGTTGAGCAGCAGAATCAGGACGAACGGGACAGTCGGGGTTAGAATGTTGTGGAGGAACTCGATTGTTCCCCAGACCGGAGATACCACAACCTCCCATGTGTAATCACAAAACCAGGGGTCGTTCATCAGCTGATATCCATTTAATAACATAAAATACCAGAAGATGTTCTTTAAACAGCTCAGCACCGTCACTGTTCCCAGAACCACAGCCGCCGATTTCTCACTGCAATATTTACTCTTCAGCTTGGGGCAGCAAATGGCCACAAATCGATCAAAGGTGAAAGTGACGGTGAACCAGACAGAACAGTCGGTGGCTGCATAAAGCAGGACGGCGTGGATGTTACACACGGGGACCCAGTACAGGAAATCAAACTGTTCCGGATAAAGAATGGGAATGTGTCTGAATATCAGGTCGAGGATAACGACCAGCAGATCCCCCGCTGACATGGCCACCAGGTAACGAGTCACACATTTGGACAGACCACAGTTTCTGCTCGTCAGTGTCACAATTGTGATTATGTTCACTGTCAGGAAGGGAAATAAAGAATAAAATTAGACAGGATTCAGGGAAAGAAGTTACCATTTGGACTGAGGATGGGTTAAAATAAAAAAGAATGTATACACATAAAATGACTTAAATCTTTTTTTTAAACCAGCACGTCTTTTGCAGTGTGAGAGGAAAGTAGAGCATCCGGAGGAAACCCACACAGACACGGGGAGAAGGTCCAAACTCCACACAGACAGTGACCCAAGCCTGGAATTGAACCCAGCTCCCTGACGCTGTGAATCAGCAGTGCTAACCACTGTGTCACCGTGCTACTCCATGGTAGCAACACAGTGGTATATATTTGGGAGTGAGATTTCCGGGGAGTCCAAAACATTGACCCTCACTCAGCTCCAAGTAAATAGCCCCCCTCCCTTGTGGGGGATTTGGAGGGTAAGAAGGATGAGGGAGTAAACCTTACAGAAAATCCAGACTGGAGTCCTGTAGATGGTAATCTGTCGTCTCTCAGACAGTTTATTGACAACCCCTGCAACAGAGCTGGGACCAAAGAGGGCTGGTTTGACCCTTGCCTCTGGACAATACTAACAATTGGCAGAGGGAGATCCTGATGCCTTGACAGCACGGAATCTCTATTATATTTACACAGAACTGTACCCTGGAGAGGAGATCACAGCATTGTGGCCACTGTTAGCACAACACAGGAAAAAATAGTAATCTCACACTCGATTGGCACAGAACACAACTTCCAGTGTTTGCTTTCAAGAGTGGGAGAAAGCTTCAGGGTTCAGCGAATCGCTATCGTCCATAATGCTCAGTGCGATTACTGCTGTCCCACGTTGGTCTACTGGACCAGTGCAGCTGCATCAGTCCTCTCTCGGCAGGAAGGTTGCCAATCTATGCACCAGGTAAAACTCAAACAAAGGCCAGTACCAAAGGAAAAGCCAAGCAGGCTGCCTTAATGCCTATCGTCCGGTGACTCTGATGTCCAATATTATGAAATGCATCAAAAGGTTAGTCATGGTATGAATCAGTTCCGGCTTCCCAGATTGCCTGGATCCACGACAGTTCACCGACATCCACAGCAGGTCCACCATGCCATCTCCCTGGCCCGACAGTGAACCCTGGAACACAGACTCGTGTTTATCAACTACAGCTCAGCCTGCAACACCATTAGTCCTACGAAACTCATGTCCAAAGTCCGTGGCCCTGGGCTTGGCTCCTGCCTCTGCAATTGGATCCTGAACTTCCTAATCCATAGACAGCAAAATTAAGGACAATCAACAACATCTCCTTCACAATCATCCTGAACAGCGGTGCCCCGTAAGGCTGCGTCCTCAGCCCCTTACTATACTCCTTATACACTGGTGACTGTGTGGCCAAATTCGCCTCCAACTCCATTTCCAAGTTTGCTGACGACACCTGCAGTGGGTCGGAGGAAGAGACAGAGAATCTGGTGAACTGGGGCGACAACAATAATCTCTTCCTCAATGTCAACAAAGCAAATCGACTTCTGGAGGAAGCCTAGTGGAGTACATGCCCCTATCTACATCAATGGGATGAAGTCGAAATAGTCGAGAGCTTCACGTTTTAGGGTCCACATCACGAAAAACCTTTCCTGGTTCCTCCATGACGTCCCTATATTTAAAAAAGTCTCCGAACGCCTCTATTTTCTCAGAGGTTTACAGACATTTGGCATGTCAGCTGCGACTCTCATCAACTTTTACAGATGCACCATAAATAACATTCTAGCTTGGTATGGCTCCTGCTCTGTCCAAGACTGCGAGAAACTTCAAAGCTTGATGAATGCAGACCAGTCCATCACTCAAACCAACCTCCCACTCATTAACTCTGTCTAAACTTCCCGTTGCCTCACAAAAGCAAACAGCCGAATTCAGGAATAGCGCACCACGGACATCAACGATTCCCACTTGTTCCATCAGAGAAAAAGATAAAGAATGTGTGAGGACATGGACCAACCGACTCATAGAATCACTACAGTGCAGAAGGGGGCCATTTGACCTATCGGGTCTACACCGACAACAATCCCACCCAGGCCCTATCCCCGAAATCCCACATATGTACCCTGCTAATCCCCAAACATACATATCCCAGGACGCTAATGGGCAGTTAACATGGCCAATCAACCTAACCTGCACATTTTGGACTGTGGGTGAAAACCGCAGCATCCAGAGCAAACCCATGCCGACACGGGTAGAATGTGCAAATTCCACACAGACAGTGATCCAAGCCAGGAATCGAACTCAGGTTCCTGTGAGACAGCAGCGCTAACCATTGTGCCACCATGCTGCCGACTCAGGAACAGCTTCTCTGCTGCCATCAGACGTTTGAATGGACCCACATTGCATTAAGATGATCTTTTACTACATCCTAGCTATGACTGCAACATTACATTCTGCCCTCTCTCCTTCTCTATGTACAGTATGCTTTGTCTGTATGGCACTCAAGCAACAACACTTTTCACTGTATATCAAATGTTATGAAATGCATCAAAAGGTTAGTCATGACATGAATCAATTCCGGCCTCCCAGATTGCCTGGATACACTACAGTTCACCAACCTCCCCAACAGGTCCACAGACACCATCTCCCTGGCCCAACACTGAACTCTGTAACACTGTAACTCTGAACATAGAGAAGGAGAGAGTGCAGAATGTAATGTTGGACTCAGAGCTGGGGTGTAGAATAAGATCATCTGAATGCGATGTGGGTCCATTAAAACGTCAGATGGCAGCAGAGAAGCTGTTGCTGAGTCGGCAGCATGGTGGCACAATGGTTAGCACTGCTGTCTCACAGGGACCTGAGTTCGATTCCCGCCTTGGATCACATATTTATTATATGTGAAAATAATAAACCAAATCAAATCAGTCTTTCGCATCTCAAGCTGAAACATCAGCACGATGTGCCCTGGCCTTACCAATCAACTTATGCAGTTGATGATGTACACGGGACGGCTGTGATCGAGACTGAATTTACAAGGCTGAATGTGGACATTGGGGAGCTGCGAGAAACTGGACTTGCTCACAGTGGATTCTTTCCAGAGGAACACCACACGTTCTTGTAATAGGAGAAATCCCAACAGGCGAGATGTGAGAATGGAACAAAGTAAAAAAAAATCTTCACTGGTGCTGATGGAATCCCAGGAATTGAAATGGGATCCCTGATGCTGTGAGGCAGCAGTGCTAACCACTGTGCCATACTGCCATCCTGCAAGGTGCCCTGGAGATATCCAAGATCACGGCCAGGACACCATCATCACCATATCCGTGATAGGGAAATGATTGGAAAAGAATCTGAGGGACAGAATTAATCTCCACTTCGAGAGGTAAGGATTTATGAACAATAGTCAGCGTGCCTTTGACAGGGGGAGATCATGTCTAACAATTCGCTGGAATATATTGAGGAGGTGACTGGATGAGGAGATGAGGGAAGTGCAGTCGATGTAGTCTACGTGTTCTTCAGAAAAGCTTTTGACAAATATGGAAGACTGAACAAGGAAGTGATTCCGATTGGAACCAGGTCAATTTGGTAAATTATATTCAAAATGGCTGAGTGGCAGAGGGTGATGGTGGAAGGTTGTTTTTGTGACTACAAGCCTGTGTTCAGTGGGGTTCCACAGCGATCGATGTTGGGTCCCTTGCTGTTTGTAGTGTACATTGATGCTCTAGACATGAATGTGTGAGGTGTGATCAGTAAGTTTGCAGATGATACAAAAATTGGTGGTGTGGTAAATATTGAGGAGGAAAGCCTTAGATTTCAGGAATCACAGAATCCTACAGTGCAGAAGGAGGCCATTCATCCCATCGAGTCTGCACTGAGCACAATCCCACCCAGGCGATATCCCCTGAACCCCATGCATTTACCCAAGCAATTCTCCCTGACAGTAAGTACAGTATATCCTGGCCAATCCACCTAACCCACAAGTCTTTGGACTGTGGGCGGAAACTGGAGCACCCAGAGGAAACCCATGCAGACACGGGGAGAATGTGCAAACTCCACACAGATGTGGTCCAAGCCAGAAATGGAACACACGTCCCTGGCGCTGTGGGGCAGCAGTGCTAACCACTGTGCCACCGTGCTGAGGAAACTGAAAGGCTGGGCAAATGGGCAAATGTAATTTACACCTGACCAATGTGAGGCCATGCATTTGGGACGACTATCTGGGCAAGGAAATGCACCATGTCCGGTCGAGTCTGAGGAAGTGCAGAGGACCAGAATGAATTTGGGCTGCAGATATGTGGATCCCTAATAGCAGCAAGACAGGTAGATGAGGTGGTTAAGACGACATGTAGGATACTTGCCTTTAGCAGCCGCAGCATAGAATATAAGAGCTGGGAGGTGATGATGGAAGTTTATAAAACGCTGGTTAGACCAGAGCAAGAGAACTGTGCACAGCTCTGGTCACCACACAACAGGAAGGATTTGATTACACTGGAGACGGTGGAGAGGAGATTCACCAGGATGCTGCCTGGGCTGGAGAGTTTCAGCTATGAGGAGAGGCTGGTTAGGCTGGGTTTTTTACCTTAGAGCAGAGACGGCTGGAGGTGGAGTGGGTGTCGTGGGTGGTGATGGGGAATGCTTTCAGGTGGGGGCGGAGGGGGGGGGGGGGAACTGAGTGATATGAACACAATTATGTGGCACAAAGATAGGAAGAAACCTTTTCCCTTTAGTCGAGGTGTCAATAAACAGAGTGGCGTGGATTTAAGGTAAAGGGCAGATGTTTGTGTGGATTTGAGGGAAAATGTTTCCATCCACAGCGTGCTGGTATCTGCAGCTCACGACCTGAAAGGATGGTAGAAGCGGGAACAACCACAAGAGGCATTTAGATCAGCAACTCAAACGCCAGAGCATATAATTATTAAACTAGAAAGAGTGCAGGAAAGATTTACTAGGATGCTACCGGGACTTGATGGATTGAGTTATAAGGAGAGGCTGAATAGACTGGGACTTTTTCCCCTGGAGCGTAGGAGGCTGAGGAGTGATCTTATAGAGGTCTATAAAATAATGAGGGGCACAGATCAGCTGGATAGTCAATATCTTTTCCCAAAGGTAGGGGAGTCTAAAACTAGACGGCATAGGTTTAAGGTGAGAGGGGAGAGATACAAAAGGGTCCAGAGGGGCAATTTTTGCACACAGAGGGTGGTGAGTGGCTGAAATGAGGGGCACCTACCTTTGCCCTCGAACTTGCCCGGTGCCCTCAATGGCCTTCAGTTCTCCCGGCGAGGTCATCATGACTCGTCCTCATACATGTGGCAAGCTGTTTCCTCACCGGACGCAACCTCTCCCGGTGAGGCTGCAAAGGGAAGTGTGGCGCACAATTCCATCCCAGACTCGCTAATTTCATTTAAATTTGTTTTAAAATAAATTGAAATAATTTATTCAGCCTCTTGCCGGAAATGGGCAGGAGACTGAATCCGCTGTTTATCCATTGCCGGTGAAGGTTGCAAGAGGTGAGAACTGGGGCTTGGACCTGAATTCCAGGCTGTCACGCGGTTTTACTTGATCACCCCACCATCAATGGACAGGGAGTAGCTGTTATCCTGCCCCCCTACCGTGTGTGTGTTGCGTGCGTCTATATTGCCTGTACCAGTATGCATGTCTGTGTGTGCGTGTTTGTGTGTGAGCAACAGAGTACCTGACGAGTGTTCCTAAGTGTGCATTATTCTGGAGTGTTGCAGCAATTTTGCTTCTTGAATTTGTGAGTGAGTGGGAGTAAGTGTCTAAATCTGATTGCTTCGATCAACAAATTTGTGTATTAATGTATGTGTGTTTGGGTGTGTCTGTGTGTTTGTGTTCCTGTTGCTCTCGGAGAGCTTGTGGTGGCACAGGGGATAGCAATGCTGCCTCACAGCACCAGAGGTCCTGGTTCAATTGCAGGCTTGGCCACTGTCTGTGCAGATTCTGCATGTTCTCCCCATGTCTGCATGGGTTTCCTCCGGGTGCTCCAGTTTCCTCCCACACTCTGAAAGTTGTGCTGGTTGGGTGCATTGGCCGTGCTAAATTGTCCCTCAGTGTACCTGAACAGGCGCTGGAGTGTGGTGACTCGGGGATTTTTATAGTAACTTCATTGCAATGTTAATGTTCGCATACTTGTGACACTGATGAATAAATTTCAAATTTAATGAACTATGTTCTCTCTCTGTGAGATCCTGCTGTGCAGATATGACCAATAAAATTGATTCTGCGGCCTGGTGATTGGGTGGGTGAACTGGTGTTATATGCAGAGGGCGAAAAGGATTCTGTCTCAATCTTTTACGCACGAAGGAATAGTGTTTGAGGTCACATGTCTATGGAAAGTCACAGCACTCAGAAGACATTCCAGCCCATAGACCCTGAGACAATTGTCAGTGGCTGAAAGAATTAATAACCGGATACAGAGATTCAACAAGAGCAGCAAACCCAGTACAGTAAATGACAAGAAAATCAATCCAGTTAAACAGCCTTTCTTGAATTAGGAACTGGACACAGGGGACAGGAGTTTACAGCCTCACTCTTCCCCAAGCTGCAAAATCCCACCCGTGTTCAACAGACCTTCCCATTGTCCGCCCCTCGCCTGCTCCGATTACCGTGGCGGTCGGGCCGGTCCAATTCCAGCTAGAGACTTACCCGGAACACCAACAATCGCCAGGAGGGGATAGTAAAAGCATTCAATCACGAACAGTAGATATAGAATCCGATCAGCTGATTTCATCCAATAATCAGAAGTCAACACAGAAATCCAATAGAATAAACTCCTGTCCTTGGGTGGAACATTCCGGTTCATTGTTCCCAGATTCAGATCCATTGTTGGAAGACTCCAATCCATTGTTCCCAGATTCTGATCCATTGTTGGAAGACTCCAATCCATTGTTCCCAGATTCTGATCTCTCCTCTCCTTCCCTCTCTCTCCACAGCCGCTGATCTCTGTTGATGTCGGAGTTGCCGCTCCCGCTGACTCAATGGGACAACACATTGAACGAAATCCCTTATTAATAGAAGAGGGGAATCCCTCCAGGCACACTAATCGGATCCATGGAGACTCACATCAATTCCAGTCACTAAACAAACAGCTTCACTTAACCTCCTTCAATCCAACACTTTTTATCCCCAACGTAAAACAGTTACAGCCTCGATGGGGTGTTGAGGGTCAGGGAGGGATGGAAAGTTGGAAATAATGTAGGGTCAATATTAATTTGATATAGCAGAGATCACTCTGCTAGTGTTAATTTTGAGATGACGAGAATACAAAAGCCGGGGTGTACTGCTGAGGGTTTATAAGACACTGGTCTGACCGCATTCACAATATTGTCAGCAATTGTGGTCCCCGTATCTAAGGAAGGATGTGCTGGCCTTGGAGAGGGTCCAGAGCAGGTTCACAAGAATGATCCGGGGAATTAAAGACTTGACGCATGAGGAGCGTCTGAGGACTGGGGGTCCATACTCGATGCAGTTTGGAAGTATGAGGAAGGGGATAACATTGAAACTTACAGAATAATGAAAGGCCTGGATAGAGTTCACTTGGGGAAGATGTTTCCATGAATAGGGGAGACTTGGACCCGAGGGCACAGACTCAGAGGGAAGGGATGGCCCTTTAGAAATGTGATGTGGAGATGGCGGTGTTGGACTGGGGTGTGCGCAGGAAGAAGTCTCACAACACCAGTTTCCCACTCACCTGATGAAGGAGCAGCATTCCGAAAGCTCGTGATTCCAAATAAACCTGTGGGACTTTAACCTGCTGTTGTGAGACTTCTTACTTCAGAACTGAGACGAGGAGGAATTTCTTCAGCCAGAGGGTGGTGAATCTGTGGAATTCATTGCCACACAAGGCTGTGGAGGCCAGATCATTGAATGTATTTAATAAAGAGATAAATAGGTTCTTGACTGGTACAGCGATCAAGGGTTACGGGGAGAAAGCAGGAGAATGGGTTTTGAGAAACTTATCAGCCAGAATTGAATGGTGGAGCCGGCTCGATGGGCCGAATGGCCTCATTCTGCTCTTATATCTTATTGTCTGATGGGTATCATGGTCGTGGTTTTTAGATGAAGTTAACGTCAATCAGGGTTGATATAGTCTGCTTAATCCAGGTTGTAGCAGATCTTATGTACCGCTCATGGACAGAACAATCTTAGTACAGGACTTCACACGGATCAATCTCTCAGCATTACGTACAGTACAGTCTTAGCTCGAGTCATCAGATAGAACTATCTCTCAGTGTTATGTACAGTACAATCTGAGGCTTCAGATAGAACTATCTCTCAGTGTTATGTACAGTACAATCTGAGGCTTCAGATAGAACGACCTCTGTGTTATGTACAGTACAATCTGAGGCTTCAGATAGAACTATCTCTCAGTGTTATGTACAGTACAATCTGAGGCTTCAGATAGAACTATCTCTCAATGTTATGTACAGTACAATCTGAGGCTTCAGATAGAACTATCTCTCAGTGTTACGTACAGTACAATCTGAGGCTTCAGATAGAACTATCTCTCAGTGTTATGTACAGTACAATCTGAGGCTTCAGATAGAACTATCTCTCAGTGTTATGAACGGTACAATCTGACGCTTCAGGTAGAACTATCTCTCAGTGTTATGAACAGTACAATCTGAGGCTTCAGATAGAACTATGTCTCAGTGTTATGTACAGTACAATCTGAGGCTTCAGATAGAACTATCACTCAGTGTTATGTACAGTACAATCTGAGGCTTCAGATCGAACTATCTCTCAGTGTTATGTACAGTACAATCTGAGACTTCAGATAGAACTATCTCTCAGTGTTATGAACAGTACAATCTGAGGCTTCAGATAGAAATATCTCTCAGTGTTATGTACAGTACAATCTGAGGCTTCAGAGAGAACAATCTCTCAGTCTTATGTACAGTACAATCTGAGGCTTCAGATAGAACTATCTCTCAGTCTTATGTACAGTACAATCTGAGGCTTCAGATAGAACTATCTCTCAGTCTTATGTACAGTACAATCTGAGGCTTCAGATAGAACTATCTCTCAGTGTTACGTACGGTACAATCTGAGGCTTCAGATAGAAATATTTCTCTGTGTTATGTACGGTACAATCTGAGGCTTCAGTTAGAACTATCTCTCAGTGTTATGTACAGTACAATCTGAGGCTTCAGATAGAACTATCTCTCAGTGTTATGTACAGTACAATCTGAGGCTTCAGATAGAACTATCTCTCAGTGTTATGTACAGTACAATCTGAGGCTTCAGATCGAACTATCTCTCAGTGTTATGTACAGTACAATCTGAGGCTTCAAATAGAACTATCTCTCTCTGTTATGTACAGTACAATCTGAGGCTTCAGATAGAACTATCACTGTGTTATTTACAGTTCAATCTGAGGCTTCAGATAGAACTATCTCTCAGTGTTATGTACGGTACAATCTGAGGCTTCAGATAGAACTATCTCTCAGTGTTATGTACAGTACAATCTGAGGCCTCAGATAGAACGATCTCTCAGTGTTACGTACAGTACAATCTGAGGATTCAGATAGAACTATCTCTCAGTGTTATGTACGGTACAATCTGAGGCTTCAGATAGAACTATCTCTCAGTGTTATGTACAGTACAATCTGAGGCTTCAGATAGAACTATCTCTCAGTGTTATGTACGGTACAATCTGAGGCTTCAGATAGAACTATCTCTCAGTATTATGTTCGGTACAATCTGAGGCTTCAGATAGAACTATCTCTCAGTGTTATGTACAGTACAATCTGTGGCTTCAGATAGAACTATCTCTCAGTGTTATGTACAGAGGAACCTGATTATGAAGCTTCACATCAAACTTTCTCAGCGTTTTCTCTTGTGAGGTTGTATGAAGGCAAGGGTGAGTTGAGGAGTGTGTGGGAGAAGGACACCGGGCCACCTGAACAGAGTCAGCAGCACCTTGAGGAGAGTGTGAGGGGGGGGACACGGGACATCGGGACAGACAGTCAGCACCTTGAGGAGAGTGTGAGAGGGGGACACTGGGACAGACAGTCAGCAACTTGAGGAGAGTGTGAGAGGGGGACACTGGGACACCGGGACAGTCAGCACCTTGAGGAGAGTGTGAGAGGGACACTGGGACACCGGGACAGAGAGTCAGCACCTTGAGGAGAGTGTGATAGGGACACTGGGACACTGGGACAGGCAGTCAGCACCTTGAGGAGAGTGTGAGAGGGGGACACTGGGACACCGGGACAGACAGTCAGCACCTTGAGGAGAGTGTGAGAGGGACACTGGGACACCGGGACAGACAGTCAGCACCTTGAGGAGAGTGTGAGAGGGACACTGGGACAGACATTCAGCACCTTGAGGATAGTGTGAGAGGGACACTGGGACAGACAGTCAGCACCTTGAGGAGAGTGTGAGAGGGACACCTGGACACCGGGACAGACAGTCAGCACCTTGAGGGGAGTGTGAGAGGGACACTGGGACACCGGGACAGTCAGCACCTTGAGGAGAGTGTGAGAGGGACACTGGGACACCGGGACAGACATTCAGCACCTTGAGGAGAGTGTGAGAGGGGGACACTGGGACAGACAGTCAGCACCTTGAGGAAAGTGTGAGAGGGACACTGGGACACCGGGACAGACAGTCAGCACCTTGAGGAGAGTGTGAGAGGGACACTGGGACACCGGGACAGACAGTCAGCACCTTGAGGAGAGTGTGAGAGGGACACCAGGACAGACAGTCAGCACCTTGAGGAGAGTGTGAGAGGGACACCAGGACAGACAGTCAGCACCTTGAGGAGAGTGTGAGAGGGTCACTGGGACCGACAGTCAGCACCTTGAGGAGAGTGTGAGAGGGACACTGGGACACCGGGACAGTCAGCACCTTGAGGAGACTGTGAGAGGGACACTGGGACACCGGGACAGACAGTCAGCACCTTGAGGATAGTGTGAGAGGGACACTGGGACACCGGGACAGACAGTCAGCACCTTGAGGAGAGTGTGAGAGGGACACTGGGACAGACATTCAGCACCTTGAGGATAGTGTGAGAGGGACACTGGGACAGACAGTCAGCACCTTGAGGAGAGTGTGAGAGGGACACCTGGACACCGGGACAGACAGTCAGCACCTTGAGGGGAGTGTGAGAGGGACACTGGGACACCGGGACAGTCAGCACCTTGAGGAGAGTGTGAGAGGGACACTGGGACACCGGGACAGACATTCAGCACCTTGAGGAGAGTGTGAGAGGGGGACACTGGGACAGACAGTCAGCACCTTGAGGAAAGTGTGAGAGGGACACTGGGACACCGGGACAGACAGTCAGCACCTTGAGGAGAGTGTGAGAGGGACACTGGGACACCGGGACAGACAGTCAGCACCTTGAGGAGAGTGTGAGAGGGACACCAGGACAGACAGTCAGCACCTTGAGGAGAGTGTGAGAGGGACACCAGGACAGACAGTCAGCACCTTGAGGAGAGTGTGAGAGGGGGACACTGGGACCGACAGTCAGCACCTTGAGGAGAGTGTGAGAGGGACACTGGGACACCGGGACAGTCAGCACCTTGAGGAGACTGTGAGAGGGACACTGGGACACCGGGACAGACAGTCAGCACCTTGAGGAGAGTGTGCGCGGGACACTGGGACACTGGGACAGACAGTCAGCACCTTGAGGAGGGTGTGAGAGGGACACTGGGACACCGGGACAGACAGTCAGCACCTTGAGGAGAGTGTGAGAGGGACACTGGGACAGACAGTCAGCACCTTGAGGAGAGTGTGAGAGGGACACTGGGACAGACAGTCAGCACCTTGAGGAGAGTGTGAGAGGGGGACACTGGGACAGACAGTCAGCACCTTGAGGAAAGTGTGAGAGGGACACTGGGACAGACAGTCAGCACCTTGAGGAGAGTGTGCGAGGGGGACACTGGGACACTGGGACAGACAGTCAGCACCTTGAGGAGGGTGTGAGAGGGACACTGGGACACCGGGACAGACAGTCAGCACCTTGAGGAGAGTGTGAGAGGGACACTGGGACAGACAGTCAGCACCTTGAGGAGAGTGTGAGAGGGACACTGGGACAGACAGTCAGCACCTTGAGGAGAGTGTGAGAGGGGGACACTGGGACAGACAGTCAGCACCTTGAGGAAAGTGTGAGAGGGACACTGGGACAGACAGTCAGCACCTTGAGGAGAGTGTGCGAGGGGGACACTGGGACACCGGGATAGACAGTCAGCACCTTGAGGAGAGTGTGAGAGGGACACCGGGACAGACAGTCAGCACCTTGGGGAGAGTGTGAGAGGGACACTGGGACATACAGTTAGCACCTTGAGGAGAGTGTGAGATGGGGACACTGGGACACTGGGACAGACAGTCAGCATCTTGAGGAGAGTGTGTGATGGGGACACTGGGACAGTGGGACAGACAGTCAGCCCCTTGAGGAGAGTGTGAGATGGGGACATAGAGGATTGAAGCTACTGGTAGAGTTGTACAGCACTGGGATCGAGACTGTTTGTTTCTGTCCTGTGGGACAGTCAGCACCTTGAGGAGAGTGGGAGAGGGAGACACTGGGACACCGGGACAGACAGTCAGCACCTTGAGGAGAGTGTGAGAGGGACACCGGGACAGACAGTCAGCACCTTGAGGAGTGTGGGAGAGGGGGACACTGGGACACCGCGACAGACAGTCAGCACCTTGAGGAGAGTGAGAGATGGGGACACTGTGACAGTGGGACAGACAGTCAGCCCCTTGAGGAGAGTGTGAGATGGGGACACCGGGACAGACAGTCAGCACCTTGAGGAGAGTGTGAGATGGGGACATAGAGGATTGAAGCGACTGGTCGAGTTGTACAGCATTGGGATCGAGACTGTTTGTTTATGTCCTGTGGTTCTGAGGGTTCTCTTCAATATCGACTCCACAGTCAGGTGTCAGGGACACAACTCTTTATTCCGTCTGTTCACACAACACTCCAAATATTGACTGCCCAATCTGGGAGGATCCCAACAGCTCACCCCACACCTGAGATCTCATGGCCCGTTCCCTGAAAGAAAGCCCCAACATATGTAACACTCTCCCATGTAAGTAACACCTCCCCACCCCCCACCCCCACACCCCCACACCCCCCGGTACAGCAACAGCATTTGAAACCATTTGCGAACATTTTTCTCTATTCACTTCAGGCTTGGTGCAGAATCCACAGCATAGTTACAATATAATACATCTCATAGTTCATTCCTGATCCTTATGTCCATCTCACATAGACCTGATCAGGGGGAGTGACAACCCCTTGGGGGCTGATGCCTGGGGATTGGAGCCAGTTTTAAGATCCTCTCTGGTGAGTGAAGCCTTGATGAGCCCACCAACGTTTGATCGTCATTCCGCCGGTCGTCAGTAACCAATGTCGAGTTCCCTGTCCCCTCCATCAGCGGAGGAGCTGTTGATACCAGGCCTCCCTGGCCTCCCACATAATAGAACAGAGAATATAGAAGGTGGCAGGAATCTAAACTCAGGCAGAGCAAAAAAAAGGTGCCAGGAATGAGAAGGGAGGTGGTCAATGCGGGACTGAGGGTGTTGGACCTCAATGCGTGCAGTATATCAATCAAGGTAAATGAGATTGTTGCGCACATTGAAATTGGCCGCTCCGATGTTGTGGGCATCACAGAGACGTGGCTGCAAGGGGATCAGGGCTGGCATCTAAATATCCAAGGACAGGTGTCTTATTGGAAGGACAGGCAGATGGGCAAAGGGGGCGGGGTTGCATTGTTCGTAAGGAATGGCGTTAAATCAATAGCAAGAAGCGATACAGGATCAGAAGGCAGAGAAACTCTGTTGGTAGAGTTGAGGAGAAGTTATGTACAGGCCTGATGGGAGTTATGTACAGGCCTCCAAGCAGTAGTCAGGATGAGGGGCAGAAAATAAATCTGGATGTAGAAAATGCACATAAAAAGGCAATATTACAATAATTATGGGGGACTTCAATTTGCAGGTGGCCTGGGAAAATCCGGGAGGTAGTGGGTCCCAAGAAAAGGAATTTGTGGAATGTCTAAGAGATGCTTTTTTGGAGCAGCTTGTGAAAGAGCCTCCTGGGGAAACGGGAATTCCGGAGTTGGTGATGTGTAATGAGGCAGATTTGATGAGGGAACTTAAGGTGAAGTGACTCTGAGAGAGCAGTGACCACAATATGATAGAATTTACCCTGAAGTTTGAGAGGGAGAAACTGGAATCAGATGCAAGAATATGACAATTAAATGAAGGTAACTGCAAAGACATGAGGGAGGAGCTGGCCAGAGTTGATTGGAAAGGGAGCCGAGCAGGGGAGACAGTGGAACGGCAATTACAGGAGTTTTTTTTTTGGGGGGGGTGGGGGGTTATTCGAGAGGTACAACAGAAATACATCCCAAGGAGGAGGAAACATGCTAAAGAGAGGACGAAGCTTCCATGGCTGACGAGGAAAGTAAAGGACAGCATAAAAGCAAAAGAATAACTGGAGGCAGGGAGGGTACCAGAGATCTGGAAATTAGCTGATGTAACAGCGCTGTTTAAGAAGGGAGGGAGGCAGCAGATGGGAAATTATAGGCCGGTTAGACTGTCTTCGTTCATTGGCAAGATTTTAGAGTCCGTTATTAAAGATGAGATCGCAGAGTACTTGGAAGTGCATGATAAAGTAGGACTGAGTCAGCACGGCTTTGTCAAGGGGAGCTCATGTCTGACAAATCTGTTAAAGTTCTTTGAGGAGGTAATAAGGAAGTTAGATAAAGGAGAACCAGTGGACCTGATTTATTTGGATTTCCAAAAGGCCTTTGACAAGGTGCCACATCGGAGACTTTTAAATAAGTTGTGCCCGTGGTGTTAAGGGTAAGAAGCTGACATGGATAGAGGATTGGTTGACTGGCAGAAGGCAGAGAGTGGGGATAAACGGGTCTTTTTCAGGATGGCAGCCGGTGACTAGTGGTGTGCCTCAGGGGTCGGTGCTGGGACCACAAATTTTCACAATACACATTAACGATTTGGAAGAACGAAATGAAGCCACTGTTACCAAGTTTGCAGATGATGGAAAGATATGCAGAGGGAGAGATAGTATTGAGGAAGCAGGGGGACTGCACAAGGACTTGGATAGGCTAGGAGAGTGGGCAAAGAAGTGGCAGATGGAATATAACGTGGAAAAGTGTGAGATTATAAACATTGGAAGGAGAAATGGAGGCATAGACTATTTTCTAATTGGGGAAATGCTCAGGCAATCAGAAGCACAAAGGGAAGAGGGAGTCCTTGTTCAAGATTCTCTTAAGGTGTAGGTTCATAGAACCATAGAATATTACAGCTCAGAAACATGCCTTTTGGCCCTTCTTGTCTGTGCCGAACCATTTTTTGCCTGGTCCCACTGACCTGCACTTGGACCATATCCCTCCACACCCTCTCATTCATTTACCTGTCCACGTTTTTCTTAAATGTTCAGTTAGCAGTCAGGAAGTCAAATGCAATGTTAGCATTCATGTCGAGAGCGCTGGAATACAAGAGCAGGGATGGACTTCTGAGGCTGTCTCAGGCTCTATTTGGAGTATTGTGAGTGGTTTGGGGCCCAGTATCTGAGGAAGGATGTGCTGGCCTAGGAAAGGATCCAGAGGAAGTTCACAAGAATGATCCCTGGAATGAAGAGCTTGTCGTATGAGGAACGGTTGAAGACTCTGGGTCTGTACTCGTTGGAGTTTAGAAGGATGAGGGGGATCTTATTGAAACTTACAGGATACTGCGAGGCCTGGATATAGTGGACGTGGAGAGGATGTTTCCACTCGTAGGAAAAATAAGAACCAGAGGGCATAACCTCAGGCTAAAAGGACGATCCTTTAAAACGGAGATAAGGAGGAATTTCTTCAGCCAGAGAGTGGTGAATCTGTGGAATTCGTTGCCACAGAGGGCTGTGGAGGCCAGGTCAGTGAGTGTCTTTAAGATAGAGATAGATAGGTTTTTGATCGATAAAGGAATCAAGGGTTATGGGGAGGAGGCAGGAGAATGGGGATGAGAATCATATCAGCCATGATTGAATGGCGGAGCAGACTCGATGGGCCGAATGGCCGAAATCTGTTCCTCTATCTCAAGGTTTTATGAAGAGAGGTTGGATAGGCTTGAGCAGTTTTCGTTGGAGCAGAGAAGACTGAGGGGCAACCTGATCGAGGTGTTCAAGATTATGAGGAACATGGACAGAGTGGATAAGGAGCAGGGATAAACAGGGGTTGTTCTCACTGGAAAGACGGAGGATGAGGGGTGACCTAATAGAGGTGTATACAATTATGAAAGGCATAGATAGGGTGAACGGTGGGAAGCTTTTTTCCAGGTCGGTGGTGACGTTCACGAGGGGTCATAGGTTCAAGGTGAAGGGGGTTGGGGGGGAGGTTTAACACGGATATCAGAAGGACGTATTTTACACAGAGGGTGGTGGGGGCCTGGAATGCGCTGCCGGGCAAGGTGGTGAAGGCAGACACACTGGGAATGTTTAAGACTTATCGAGATAGCCACATGAACGGAGTGGGAATGGAGGGATACAAAACAATGATCGAGTTTGGACAAGGGTGTGGCGCGGGCTTGGAGGGCCGAAGGGCCTGTTCCTGTGTTGTATTGTTCTTTGTTCTTTGAGCAGCTGTTTCCCTTAGTTTGAAGGGTCAGTTACGAGGGACATAGGTTCAAGGTGAGGGGCAGGAGGTTTAGGGGGGAATGTGAGGAAAAACCCTTTTACCCAGAGGGTGGTGACGGTTTGGAATGCGCTGCCTGGGAGGGTGGTGGAGGTGGGTGGCCTCACATCCTCTAAAAAGTGCCTGGATGAGCACTTGGCACAGCCATAACATTCAGGGCTATGGACCAGGTGCTGGCAAGCGGGATTAGGTGGGCAGGTCAAGGCATTTCATGCATCGGTGCAGACTCGATGACCCGAAGGGCCTCTTCTGCGCCGTGTGATTCTATGATTCTCTGAGTGTTGCTGAAGTCATGGAGTGGCCGGGAAGTGATGGGTTCAGGCTGGTTGGGTTGGTGGGGATCAGGTGGTGGGAGAGGGGGGTGTGAGTGGAATGTTAGAATGGAACCAATGTAACAACCAACAGAACCACATTGGATCTGTTGCAGTGACCAATGAGAACAAGCTGTAAGGGTCAGCTGACCCAGTAAACTATGTAACCAATGAAAAAATGATGTGGTGGTCAGCTGACCAGCTGACTCAGTATCAGTAAGAAGCTGCTGGGGTTTGTGGGAATGGTCCAGGGTGAGGCCTCGAGTGTTGGAGTAATGAAGTTTCATTATTGAAACGTTTTGTCTGATTTACAAGTTGGAGTAAGTTTTGTTTCATTTTGTTGCCCAGAACTGAAGTGTCCCTTCTGCTGGATGAACATGGAATAGCGAGGGGGGTGGGGTGTTTGTTTGGGGTGGGGGTGAGGGTAGGGCTTGTGGGGCTGTCGCATACGGGGCACCGTCTGCACCTTTAAAATAAAATCCAGTTACAAGAGTTTTTTCCCCCTCCTAATGTTTTCATTGTAACTATGATCTGATGTCAGGGATTGAAATCAGTATGTCAGATGATAGCAGGCACAGCGCAATTCTCCAGTAGAATAGGCCTTCTGGACAATCGCCGGGTAAACCCTTAAATATCAGGGGCGCAACAAGTACGATAATACCCAGCCCCCCCTTCCCATTACCAGACAGCACCAACCCCCCTACACCGCCCTCCAGCCCATGCTTCAACCTATTACTAATTAAAACTCTGTCTGTCTCCTCAAATTTACCATGTCCCAGCATCCACTGCACTCCGAGGTAATGAATTCCACAGATTCACCACCCATTGAGAGAAGTAATTTCTCCCCATGTCTGTTTTAAATCTGCTGCCCCTTTCCCGTAAGATGCCCTACATTGTTCGACACTGTGATTCCTGATAGGCTGCTTCATACCACTCCCACTACAGTGGCACAATGATTAGCACTGCTGCCTCACAGCGACAGGGACCTGGGTTCGATTCCCGGCTTGCCTCACTGCCTGTGTGGAGTCTGCACGTTCTCCCCGTGTCTGCATGAGTTTTCTCCGGGTGCTCCGGTTTCCTTCCAAAGTCCCATAGAAGTGCTGGTTAGATACATTGGCCATGCTAAATACTCCCTCAGTGTTAACCCAACAGGCGCCTGAGTGTAGCAACTGGGGAATTTTCATGGTAACTTCATTGCAGTGTTGATATAAGCCGACTTGTGACACGAATAAATAACCTTTATACTTATTGACTGATGCTTGAGTGTTAAACCTCCCGATACAATCAACACTTGTTTACACAGCAAAAACAATCCCATTCCAAGAGATACATGGGAGAGTGAACATCGAAGGGCCTGTTCCTGTGCAGCACTTTTCTTTGTTCTTAAGGCATAAATATCTTTAAGATGAGAGGGATAGGTGGATTAACCATGCTAACTTGCCCCTTTGTGTCCAAAGATATGGAGGATCGGTTGATTGGCCATGTTAAATTGCCTTAACGGGCGTGAAAACTTGGTAAAGTCAGGTGTGAGGCGATTCGTACAATCCGTGCAGTTGTCCACTTTACCAAGGCCCGAAAATGGCCGCGATCTCAACCGCGCCCGAAATGGGTGATGCATTTAAATTGACTTAATGAGCTGGATGCCCAATCTTACCTGCATTTTCCCCCTTACCATCGCGTTCGCCCGTCCAGATTCGGCGCGGAACAGATGTGCTCGGCAAAGGTCTGTTTCGGGCAGTCCAGCTCTGAGGAGGTAAGATCAGAGCTTCTGGCGGCTCTCTGACTCAGATCAGTGGTGGGGGGAGAGGGGGGTGGGGGTGCGGGAGGCCGGAGGTGGATCAGATCATTCTCTGGTCATGGGGGGAGGGGAGGGAGGTGGATCAGAGCATTCTCTGGTCATGGGGGGAGGGGAGGGAGGTGGATCAGATCATTCTCTGGTCATGGGGGGAGGGGAGGGAGGTGGATCAGATCATTCTCTGGTGAAGGGGGCAGGGGTGAGAGGGTTGCCGTTGCCAGTCTGCGGGTGATCGGTGGGGGTGGTAAGGGGTCGTGATCGGTCTGGGTAGTGGGGGAGGTGGGTGTAAAGGGGGATAGTTATGTTGTGGGGTGGGGCGATGTCTGTGGGGGCCATCACTCCCACTTTTCGCTCCCAGGTCACTTTATCCGCTTGTTGCTGCCCGGGAGCGATGTGACAGGGGCGCCCATTTCAGATGTATTTCTCACTGCGCACGCGCAGTTCAGAGCTCCGATCGGAGTTGCAGCGTTTCGAGAGCGAGAAGCCCCGCCCACAGAGCGATTCACACTCACAATGTTTTTTCCAGGGTAAGTGCGTATGGGGCCCCCGGAGAACAGATTTCCAAGTCAGGTCTGAATTGCGTCCAGATTCAGCGCTTGGAATCAAAATGGTAAAATCGGGCCCTTAGTGTGCAGAGGTGGACAGGTTAGGGGGATTGGCCATGCTAAATTGCCCCTTAGTGTCCAAAGGCATGCTGGTCAGGTGCATTGGCCATGCTAAATTGCCCCTTAGTGTCCAAAGACATGCTGGTCAGGTGCATTGGCCATGCTAAATTCTCCCTAAGTGTCCAAAGACATGCTGGTCTGATGCATTGACCATGCTAAATTCTCCCTAAGTGTCCAAAGACATGCTGGTCAGGTGCATTGGCCATGCTAAATTCTCCCTAAGTACATGCGAACAGGTGCCGGAGTGTGGCGACTTCGGGATTTTCACAGGCGATTCATAGAGATTTACAGCATGGAAACAGGCCCTTTGGCCCAACTTGTCCACACATCCCAGTTTTCACCAATAAGCGAGTCCCAATTGCCCGCATTTGGCCCATATCCCTTTATACCCATAGAAATCATCGAATCCCTAATGTGCAGAAGGAGGCCATTTGGCCCATCGTGTCTGCACCAATCACAATCCCACCCAGACCCTATCCCTGTAACTTCACCCATTTATCATGCTAGTCCACCTGACACTAAGGGGCAATTTACTATGGCCAATCAACCTAACCTGCTCACCTTTGGACTGTGGAAGGGCACTGGAGCACCCGGGGGAAACCCACGCAGACACGGGGAGAATGTGCAGACTCCACACAGACAGAGACCTGAGGCTGGAATTGAACCCGGGTCCCTGCCGCTGTGAGGCAGCAGTGCTAACCACTGTGCCACCGTGCAGCCCATCTTACGCATGTAACTGTCTAAATGTTTTTTTAAAGGCAAAATTGTACCCGCCTCCACTACTGCCTCTGGCAGCTCGTTTGCAATAAGTGACTTTTCAACAAAATTAACTTAATTGCAGAGTTAATATAAGTCGACTTGTGACCAATAAGTAAACTTTAATCTGTAAACGGTGCCATCTTTGATGAACAGTAAGATAAAAGCAAAATACCGTGGATGCTGGAATCTGAAATAAAAACAGGAAATGCTGGAAAAACTCAGCAGGTCCGACAGCATCTGAGAGAATAGAGCAAATGTTTCAACTCTGGATGACCCTTCGTCAGACTCAAAGCGTTGTCTCTATTCTCTCTTCTGTCTGTGTGGAGTTTGCACATTCCCTCCGTGTCTGTGTGGGTTTCCTCCGGGTGCTCCGGATTCCTCCCGCAGTCCAAAGATCTGCAGGTTAGGTGGATCGACCATGATAAATCGCCACTTAGTGTCAGGGGGACTAGCAGGGTAAATATGTGGGGTTACGGGGATAGGGCCTGGGTGGGATTGTTGTTGGTGTAGGCTCGATGGGCCAAATGGCCTCCTTCTGCACTATAGGGATTCGATGATTCACAGATGCTGTCAGACCTGCTGAGATTTTCCAGTATTTTCTGTTTTTGATAAAGTTATACCTCCCAAAGTAAACAGACAGTGGAAACAGAACGTCCCTTATTTCATAACAAAATGGCGATTCTCGAACCACTGCCCAGAATCGACAGTCAGAAAAGGAACTTTGCTGTTAAATTAAAGTACTGCGTTCATAAGACCATAAGACCATAAGACATAGGAGCGGAAGTAAGGCCATTCGGCCCATCCAGTCCACTCCACCATTCAATCATGGTTGATTTCAACTCCATTCACCCGCTCTCTCCCCATAGCCCTTAATTCCTCGAGAAATCAAGAATTTATCAATTTCTGTCTTGAAGACGCTCAACGTCTCGGCCTCCACAGCCCTCTGTGGCAATGAATTCCACAGACCTACCACTCTCTGGCTGAAGAAATTTCTCCTCATCTCTGTTCTAAAGTGACTCCCTTTTATTCTAAGGCTGTGCCCCCGCGTCCTAGTCTCCCCTGCTAATGGAAACAACTTCCCTACGTCCATCCTATCTAAGCCGTTCATGATCTTGTAAGTCTATATCAGATCTCCCCTCAACCTCCTAAACTCCAATGAATATAATCCCACGATCCTCAGACGTTCATCGTATGTCAGGCCTACCATTCCGGGGATCATCCGTGTGAATCTCCGCTGGACCCGCTCCAGTGCCAGTATGTCCTTCCTGAGGTGTGGGGCCCAAAATTGCTCAAAGTATTCCAAATGGGGCCTAACCAGTGCTTTATAAAGTCTCAGAAGTACATCCCTGCTTTTGTATTCCAAGCCTCTTGAGATAAATGACAACATTACATTTGCTTTCTTAATTACGGACTCAACCTGCAAGTTTACCTTTAGAGAATCCTGGACTAGGACTCCCAAGTCGCTTTGCACTTTAGCATTATGAATTTTGTCACCGTTTAGAAAATAGTCCATGCCTCTATTCTTTTTTCCAAAGTGCACGACCTCGCACTTGCCCACGTTCAGTGACGCACGTTGAAATAATCTGGGTCAAATACCTTCAATTCACAATATTGATTACACAATACTGATTATACAATACTGATTACACAGTATTGATTACACAGTATTGATTACACAACATTGATTACACAATACTGATTACACAATATTGATTACACAATACTGATTACACAACATTGATTACACAATACTGATTACACAGTATTGATTACACAATACTGATTACACAACATTGATTACACAATATTGGTTACACAGTATTGATTACACAACATTGCTTACACAATACTGATTACACAACATTGATTACACAGTATTGATGACACAACATTGATTACACAATACTGATTACAAAATATTGATTACACAATACTGATTACAGAACATTGATTACACAATACTGATTACACAGTATTGATTACACAATACTGATTCCACAACATTGATTACACAACATTGATAACACAATATTGATTACACAACATTGATTACACAATACTGATTACACAGTATTGATTACACAATACTGATTACACAACATTGATTACACAATATTGATTACACAGTATTGATTACACAAATTTGATTACACAATGTTGATTACACAACATTGATTACACAGTAATGATTACACAACATTGATTACACAACATTGATAACACAATATTGATTACACAACATTGATTACACAATACTGATTACACAGTATTGATTACACAATACTGATTACACAACATTGATTACACAATATTGATTACACAGTATTGATTACACAAATTTGATTACACAATGTTGATTACACAACATTGATTACACAGTAATGATTACACAACATTGATTACACAATATTACAAAGAACAAAACAGCACAGGAACAGGTCCCTCGGCCCTCCAAGTCCGCGCCACTCCCTGGTCCAAACGAGACCATTCTTTTGTATCCCTCCATTCCCACTCCGTTCATGTGGCTAATCAGATAAGTCTTAATCGTTCCCAATGTATCCGCCTCCACCACCTTGCCCGGCAGCGCATTCCAGGCTCCCACCACCCTCTGTGTAATATACGCCCTTATGATATCCGTGTTAAACCTTGCCCCCCCCCCCCCCTCACCTTGAACCTATGACCCCTCGTGAACGTCACCACTGGCCTGGGAAAAAGCTTCCCACCGGTCACCCTAACTATGCCTTTCATAATTTTATACACCTCGATTAGGTTACCCCTCATCCTCCGTCTTTCCAGTGAGAACAACCCCAGTTTACCCAATTTCTCCTCATAACTAAGCCCTTCCATACCAGGCAACATCCTGGTAAACCTCCTCTGCACTCTCTCTAAAGCCTCCACGTCATTCTGGTAGTGTGGCGACCAGAACTGGGTGCAGTATTCCAAATGCGGCCGAACCAACGGTCTATCCAACTGCAACATCAGACCCCAACTTTTATACTCTATGCCCCATCCTATGAAGGCAAGCAAGCCATATGCCTTATTCACTACCTTCTCCACCTGTGACGTCACCTTCAAGGATCTGTGGACTTGCACACCCAGGTCCCTCTGCGTATCTACACCCTTTATTGTTGTGCCATTTATCGTATAGCTCCTCCCTACGTTAGTTCTACCAAAATGCATCACTTCGCATTCATCTGGATTGAATTCTATCTGCCATTTCTTTGCCCAAATTTCAAGCCTATCTATATCCTTCTGTAGCCTCTGACAATGTTCCTCACTATCTGCAAGTCCAGCCATTTTCGTGTTGTCCGCAAAGTTACTGATCACCCCAGTTACACCTTCTTCCAGATCGTTTATATATATATATCACAAATAGCAGAGGTCCCAAAACAGAGCCCTGCGGAACACCACTCGTCACAGGCATCCAGCCGGAAAAAGACACTTCCACTACCACCCTCTGTCTTCTGTGACCAAGCCAGTTCTCCACCCATCTAGCCACCTCCCCCTTTATCCCATGAGATCCAACCTTTTGCAACAACCTACTATGAGGGACTTTGTCAAACGCTTTACTAAAGTCCATACAGACGACATCCACGGCCCTTTCCTCGTCAACCATTCTCGTCACTTCTTCAAAAACCTCCACCAGGTTAGTGAGGCATGACCTCCCTCTCACAAAACCATGCTGACTATCGTTAAGGAGTTTATTCCTTTCTAAATGCGCATACATCCTATCTCTAAGAATCCTCTCCAACAACTTCCCTACCACAGACGTCAAGCTCACCGACCTATAATTTCCCGGGTTTTCCTTCCTACCCTTCTTAAATAACGGGACCACATCAGCTATCCTCCAATCCTCTGGGACCTCACCTGTGTCCAGTGACGAGACAAAGATTTGCGTCAGAGGCCCAGCGATTTCATCTTTCGTCTCCATGAGTGCCTTGGATAGATTCCAAGAACAAAGAACAAAGAACAATACAGCACAGGAACAGGCCCTTCGGCCCTCCAAGCCCGCGCCGCTCCCCGGTCCAGGATTGAATCCTGAATCCAGGATCCCCGCCCAATTTTCGAGCCTATCCACATTCTAATATCCTATCCACCGAGCTGTCCCTCACAGCTACGATGCTTTGTTTATCACAACCTATTAACTCACCCCCACCCCCCCACCCCCATTCCAGACCATGTGATCTCCAGGGAGAGGCGAAAACCCAGAATGAAAACCCCAGGGCCAATATGGGGGGGAAAAATCTGGGAAATTCCTCTCCGACCCCCTGAGGCGATCGAAACGAGTCCAGGAGATCACACTGGCCCTGATCAGAAAATGCTTCCCAACCCTATTCATTTCCACTTCTGCTTTACGAACACCATCTGAATTCCCTGCCCCCGAGACAGGTTCCCAACTATCCGCAGTCTCGCTCTGTACTGGCACCAGCAAGATGATCATAGAATGAAGCCTTGAAACGAGAAACAAAGAACAATTCGCCCGCGCCGCTCCCTGGTCCAAACTACACCACTCTTTTGTATCCCTCCATTCCCACTCCGTTCATATAGCTGTCTAGATAAGTCTTAAACGTTCCCAGTGTGTCCGCCTCCACCACCTTGCCCGGCAACACATTCCAGGCCCCCACGACCCTCTGTGTAAAATATGTCCTTCTGATATCTGTGTTAAACCTCCCCCCCTTCACCTTGAACCGATGACCCCTCGTGAACGTCACCACCGACCCGGGGAAAAGCTTCCCACCGTTCACCCTATCTATGCCTTTCATAATTTTATACACCTCTATTAAGTCTCCCCTCATCCTCCGTCTTTCCAAGGAGAACAACCCCAGTTTCCCCAATCTCTCCTTATAACAAAGCACCTCCATACCAGGCAACATCCTGGTAAACTTCCTCTGTACTCTCTCCAAAGCCTCCACGTCCTTCTGGTAGTGTGGCGGGTTGCTGGGGATTCCATCAGGCCCTGGGGATTTGTCAGTCTTTATATTCCTCCCTTGTAATGGAGATTTTCTCTAATGGGTCAACACTCCCCTCCGAGACACTCCCAGTCAACACATCCCTCTCCTTTGCGAATGCCGGTGCAAAGTATTCATTTAGGATCTCCCCTCCTTCTTTGGGCTCTGAAGCATAATTCCCCACCTTTGTCCCTGAGAGGTCCGATTTTTTCCCTGACAACTCTTTTGTTCCGAACGTATGAATAAAATGCCTTGGGATTCTCCTTAATCCTGTCTGCCATGACATTTCCTGACCCCTTTTTGCCCTTCTAATTCCTCGTTTGAGTTCTTTCCGACTTTGTATTCCTCCAGAGCTCCCTCTGTTTTTAGCTGTCTGGACCGAACATACGCCTCTCTTTTCTTTTTCACCAATCCCTCAATTTCCCTGGTTATCCATGGTGCTCGATTCCTACCTTTCCTATCCTTCTTTTTTACAGGCACATGCCTATCCTGCAACCCTATCAAATGTTCCTTAAAAGACGCCCACATGCCAGATGTGCATTTACCCTCAAACAGCCTCTCCCAATCAACAGCTGCCAATTTCTGCCTAATTCCACTTAAGTTAGCCTTCCCCCAATCCAACACCTTACCCTTGGGACACCACTCATCATTTTCCATCACTATCCTAAAGCTAACAGAATTGTGGTTATTTTTGCCACATGTTCCCCTACCGAAACTTTGAAGACCTGACCGGGCTCATTCCCCGGTACTAGGTCCAGTATAGCCCTCTCTCTAGTCGGGCTCTCTACATATTGTTCCAAAGAACCCTCCTGTACACATTTTACAAATTCCTCCCCATTCAGACTCCCAGCCCTACGCGATTTCCAGTCTATACCAGGGAAATTGAAGTCTCCCACTACAACAACCCTATTTTTCCTGCACCTATCCATTATCTCCTGACATATCCGTTCTTCCACTTCCCTTGGGCTGTTGGGGGGCCTGTAGTATACCCCCAACATATTGACAGCTCCCTTCCTGTTTCTGAGCTCCACCCACAGTGACTCGTTACACGACCCCTCTGAATTGTCCTCCCTCTGCACCGCTGTAATATGCTCGCCAACTAATACTGCTACTCCCCCACCTCTTTTGGTCCCTCCTCTGTCTCGCCAAAAACACTTGTACCCCGGAATATTCAGAATATTGATGACACAACATTGATTACACAATACTGATTACACAACATTGATTACACAATACTGATTGCACAATATTGATTACACAACATTGATTACACAACATTAATTACACAATACTGATTGTACAATATTTATTGCACAATATTGATTTCACAACATTGCTTACACAATACTGATTACACAATATTGATGATACAACATTCAGACAGACAGTGAAGAAATATAAACGGCATCATAATCTCTGTAAACTACTCCGTTTCCTTTAATTGACTGGTACTGGAGTGTGAAAAGACTACAATGTGACCAGCACATATTCACTTAGCAAAAGCGAGTCACAATCTAAGAGATGTATCATAAAGAGTGCATTATACATGCTGAATTCCAAGATCACAGCATTCCCGTGAACCATCGAACCCACGGCAGTGCAGAAGGAGGCCCTACGGCCCATCGAGTCTGCACCCACTCTCTGACAGAGCATCTTATCTGCATTGGAATGATCCGGGTACATGTTTTCTTTTAAGACCAAAGTTAATATTTAAATGTGAAGACCTGAACGCCTCTCAATGCACAAATATTGTTCGTTTCAACATCATTTCCTGCAAACTTTAACATCAATCTGTTTGTTCTGTATCAGGATATGTCCCTAAATATTACAGTGAGGATAACAAACTTCATTGAACATTTTGCCATTCATCTCCTCCAATAAATTCGTGAGGTGATTGATTAAGCGCTAAAATAATTCACTCAGTTTGTTTCAAGCTTGAGAATACTTGAAACATAGAGTGCAAAATCACTGGGGACTTCATTGGGGCAGCACAGTGGTCAGCATTGCTACCTCACAGCGCCAGGGACCCAGTTTCGATTCCAGGCTTGGGTCACTGTGTGGAGTTTGCATGTTCTCCCCAATATCAGCGTGTGTTTTGTCCGGGTGCTCCGGTTTCCTCCCACAGTATGAAAGATGTGCCGATTGCAGTGCAGAAGGTGTCTATTCGGCCCTTCACGCCTGCACTGACCACAAACCCACCCAGCCCCCATGCCGGTAATCCCTATTTACCCTTGCTAGTGCCCCCTGGCACTGAGGGGGAATTTAGGCATGGCCAATCCACCTAACCCGCACATCTTTGGAGTGTGGGAGGAAGCTGGGGCACCCTGAGGAAACCCACGCAGACACGGGGAGAACGTGCAGACATCACACAGACAGTGATCCAAGTTGGGAATTGAACCCGGGTTCCTGTGCTGTGAGGCAGTAGTGCTAACCATTGTGTCACCGTATGGCCCAGTCATTCACTGGCGCTTGAGACCTTGCAATGTAATCAGAACCTGTCTGATACAGTAAACAATAAATCACATTCTAAAAGATTTATCACAAACTGTGCATCAAATGCTGCTATCCCAGAGTGGTTAGCACTGCTGCATCACAGCGCCAGGGACCTGGGTTTGATTCCTGGCTTGGGTCAGTGTCTGTGCTGAATCTGCATGTTTGATATAGAATAGTCATAGAATCCCTACACAGCAGAAGGAGGCCATGCAGCCCATCACATCTGCACCGACAACAATCCCACACAGACCCTGTCCCCGCAACCCCACATATCTATTCTGCTAGTCCTCCTGACACTCAGGGGTAATTTAGCATGGCCAATCCACGGAACCCAGACATCTTTGGCGTGTGGGAGGAAAGCGGAACACCCAGAGGAAACCCATACAGACAGGGGGAGAACATGCACACTCCGCACAGAGAGTGACCCAAGGCTGGAATTGAACACGGGTCCCTGGTGCTGTGAGACGGCACTGCTAACCACTGTGCCACCGTGCCGCGTTGTCCCCATGTCTGTGTCTCCATGGGTTTCCTCCGGGTGCTCTGCTTTCCTCCCACAGTCCGACCGACGTGCTGGTTAGATGCATTGGCCATGCAAAATTGTCCCTCAGTGGAAGAACAAATGTAGGGGTGACGTGTACAATAAATGGCAGAGCCATTAAGAGTATAGAAACACAGAGGGACCTCGGTGTGCAAGTCCACAAATCCTTGAAGGTGGCAGTAGAGGTGGAGAAGGTGGTGAAGAAGGAATATGGTATGCTTTCCTTGATAGGACGGGGTATAGAGTATAAAAGCTGGAGTCTGATGATGCAGTTGTACAGAACGATGATTAGTCCACATTTGGAGGACTGCATCCAGTCCTGGTCGCCGCACTGCCAGAAGGACGTGGAGGCTTTAGAGAGAGTGCAGAGAAGGTTTGCCAGGATGTTGCCTGGTATGGAGGGTCTTAGCTCAGAGGGGAGATTTGGTAAACCATAGAACCATAGAACCCTAGAAAATTACAGCTCAGAAACAGACCTTTTGGCCCTTCTTGTCTGTGCCGAACCATTTTTTGCCTAGTCCCACTGACCTGCACTTGGACCATATCCCTCCACACCCCTCTCATCCATGAACCCGTCCAAGTTTTTCTTAAATGTTAAAAGTTTACCACTTTATCCGGCAGCTCATTCCACACTCCCACCACTCTCTGCGTGAAGAAGCTCCCCCTAATATTCCCTTTAAACTTTTCTCCTTTCACCCATAACCCATGCCCTTTGGTTTTTTCTCCCCTGGCCTCAACAGAAAAAGCCTGGTTGCATTCACTCTATCTATACCCATCAAAATCTTATGTACCTCTACCAAATCTCCCCCCAATCTTCCTCGCTCCAGGGAATAAAGTCCCAACCTATTTGATCTCTCGGGCTTGTTCTCCCTGGAAAGACGGAGAATGAGGGGAGACCTATTAGAGGTGTACAAAATTATGAAGGGTATAGATAGGGTGAACAGTGGGAAGCTTTTTCCCAGGTCGGAGGTGACGATCACGAGAGGTCACGGGCTCAAGGTGAGAGCGGCGAGTGTTTCATTGTCCAGAACACCAACAACCTGTCCTGATCCCCACATGCCGACACTATAGTTCAGAAAGCCCACCAACGCCTCTTACTTTCTCAGAAGACTGAGGAAATTTGGCATGTCAGCAACGAATCTCAGTAACTTTTACAGATGCATTATTTCTGGTTGGGTCACAGCTTGGTATGTCTCCTGCTCTGCCCAAGACTGTAAGGAAGTACAAAAGGTTTTGAATGGAGCCCAATCCATCACGCAAACCAGCCTCGCATCCATTGACTCTGTCTATACTTCCCGCTGTCTCGGCAACGCATCCAGCATTATTAAGGACCCCACGTGCCTCGGAAATTCTCTCTTCTACCTTCTTTCTTCGGGAAAAAGATACAAAAATCTGAGGTCACGTACCAATCGACGAAAGAACAGCTTCTTCTCTGCTGCTGTCAGACTTTTGAATTGACTTACCTCGCATTTAGTTGATCTTTCTCTGCACCCGAGCTATGACTGTGACACTACATTCTGCACTCTCTCCTTTCCTTCTCTATGTTTTGTCTGGAAAGCGCGCAAGAAACAATACTTTTCATTATATGTTAATAAATGTGACAATAATTAATCAAATCCAGATAAGCTGAAAATTAAGCTCACATCAATTTTGTGAAGCCCTTTCAGTCCCAGCAAGTCATTTGCAGTTGTCTTATTTACCAAACGGTTGCTACTTATCCGTTTGAGACATTAATATTCAAAAGAAAACAAGAATAAATGACCTTCTTGTTGCGAGGATCTGAGATTTAGTATTGATCTAAAAGGTAACTAAGTAAAAAGAAAGGTAATTCGACAAGAAAACCAGATGAATGGGAAATCGAATAGCTTTTTCCATAATTCACACAGACCCATAATTTGCAAAATCGTGGTTATATGATGCAGTCATATAACAAAGTGAATTTTAAATTGTATCTCTGCAAATCATCTTAATTTGGATTGCTCATCCACACAGACCACAATTCCAGCTGTGGAAACTCTTTTAATTCATATCATTCATTCTCTCTCTCTCTCTATATTTGTTTACCCAACAATAATAAGATCAGATAGTCTGAGACTAGGTGACACAGTGGTTAGTGCTGCTCCCTCACAGCGTCAGAGACCAGGGTTCGCTTCCCGGCTTGGGTCACTGTCTGTGCGGAGTCTGACCGTTGTCCCCCATGTCATAGAGTCAGAGAGGTTTACAGCATGGAAACAGGCCCTTCAGCCCAACTGGTCCATGCCACCTTTTTTTAACCACTTAGCTACTCCCAATTGCCTGCATTTGGCCCATATCCCTCTCTACCCATCTTACCCATGTAACTGTCTAAATGCTTCTTAAAAGACAAAATTGTATCCGCCTCTGCTACTGCCTCTGGCAGCTTCTTCCAGACATTCACCGCCCTCTGTGTGAAAAAATTGTCCCTCTGGGCCTTTTTGCATCTCTCCCCTCTCACCTTAAAGCTATGTCCTCTACTTTTGGAGTCCCATACCTTCGGGAAAAGATGTGGACTATCTGGGGCGGCACGGTGGCACAGTGGTTAGCACTGCTGCTTCACAGCACCAGGGACCCGTGTTCAATTCTGGTCTCGCATCACTGACTGTGTGGAGTTGGCACATTCTCCCTGTGTCTGCGTGGGTTTCCTCCGGGTGCTCCGGTTTCCTCCCACAGTCCAAAGATGTGTGGGTTAGGTTGATTGGCCATGCTAAATTGACCCTAGTGTCAGGAGAATTAGCAGGGATATGTGGGGTTATGGGAATAGGGCCTGGGTGGGATTGTGGTCGGTGCAGACTTGATGGGCCGAATAGCCTCCTCCTGCACTCTAGGGATTCTGTGATTTGATGTTTAACACAGAAGTGAATTTGAAACGTTATTTCTGTTTTCCTCCCCAGACAAACACGTTCTTTCCTGGCTGGTCTTTCGGGATGTGGTTGTTGTTTGCGCTTAGAATCTGCTTCAGCACTTGATGTAACATCAATCCAGTAGTTGCATAAACAGTAACACCGGAGATATCATTGTAGAGGACATCAACCCACTTCCTGCGAGGTTCATTGCAGCTGAATATCACATGAAGCAACTAGAACAGCATCACCTTCTGAGAAATGAAGACCAGAGTGCGATTGTAAACTATCAACATTTTTAAAATCTTAAGGAGACATTCGACCTCCGGCATTTGTTGAAACTTCTTTTTGTAAAAGTCTTTGAAGACCAATGAGCCTTACTGTCGTGGAAACTACATTTTATTTCAGGATTTGAATATTTCAAGCAGCCTCATTGTAAGGTATACTAGTTCCTCAACAGAAAACAGAAGATTCATTCCTGAAACATTACACTGTGCATCACATCATTGAGTTGACAGCAAATTAGCATCATGACATTGCTGTTTTAACGGGGGAATCTGGCCGAAAAATCTCTTATTTATAATATCGTGCGGAATAAAAAAAGACATTCCTTCTCATTTTAAACATCGCCATTCTGTGAAACATGGGAGCTAAAAAAAACATAGCACGGGAGTTATTCATGACGATGCTTTGTCCGTCAGGCTCCCTTCTCATTTCTCATTCTGAAACCATCCAGTAAATCCCGGTGGCCACATGATGGTTTTGCCTTGTTAAATGTTGCATTATTTTGGGTTGAATGGAATCCAGTGGTTCAGTTCCGTTTTTGCATTGGCTTCAAGCGGATCGAGTTTATACAGCTTTACATTCCATGGCATGACTTGAGCTGAGCTCAAAGCAGGTTGGACGGTTGAGTTCAGTTGAACGCTAAGATGTCACAGTAATTTCATTGCAATGTTAATGTAATCCTACTTGTGACACTAATGAATAAACTTTTAAAATAACATTTTTATCAAAGACAACCTTTCTTGATTAGTGCCCTGCACCCTAACAGCCTCTCCACCTACAGGGAAACATCTACACTCGAGATACAGAATTTCAGTGACTCCCTATTCACAGGATAATATATCGACATATCGATTGTGGTCCTTCAGTACTTTTCCATTCACAGAGATATACATTCTAAATATGTCTCTTTGCGCATCTCTATCCACACCTCCCATCCATTGACTCTGTCTACACTTCCCGCTGCCTCGGAAAAGCAGCCGGCATAATCAAGGACCCCACACACGCCGGGCATTCTCCCTCCCACCTTCTTCCATCAGGTGACCTCCGTCTGAGGTCATGTACCAACCAACTCAAGAACAGCCTCCTTGCTGCCATCAGACTTTTGAATGGACCTACCCCGCATTAAGTTGACCTTTCTCTACACCCTAGATATGACTGTAACATTCAGCACCCTCTCCTTTCCCTGGAATCATAGAAACCCTACAGTGTAGAAAGAGGCCATTCGGCCCATCGAGTCTGCATTGACAACAATCCCACCCGGGTCCTATCCCCATCGTCCCAAATATTTACCCTGCTAATCCCTCTAACCTACATATCCCAGGACACTAAGGGGCAATTTATCATTGCCAATGCACCTAACCCGCACACCTTTGGATTTTGGGAGGAAACCAGATCCGGAGGAAACCCACGCAGACACGGGGAGAATGTGAAAACTCCACACAGACAGTGGCCCAAGCCGGGAATCAAACCCAGTTCTCTGGAGCTGTGATGCAGCAGTGCTAACCACCATGCCATTGTGCTGCTCACCACTGTGCAATATGCATTGTCTGTATAGCGTGCAAGAAACAATACCTTTCACTGTATACTAATACATGTGACAAGAATCAAATCAAATCAAAACAAATCATCACAAAATTAAATAATTTAATTTATTCCTCCATCTGCCAACTTGTTCCCCATTCTGTTATTTTGTCTATATCTCTGTGCAGCCCCTTTGAATCCTCCTCATAGCTTTAATTCACAATTAGTTTAGAATCATATTGGAAATCTGGTAGCTTACTCCCAGCATCTTCAGTTACTTTGTTGACATATATTGGCCGAGTGGTATTATCGCCAGACTATTAATCCAGAAACTCAGCTAATGTTCCAGGGACCCGGGTTCGAATCCCGCCACGACAGGCGATGGAATTGGAATGCAATAAAAAATATCTGGAATTAAGAATCTACTGATGCCTATGAAACCATTGTCGACTGTCGGAAAAGCCCATCTGGTTCACGAATGTCCTTCAGGGAAGGAAATCTGCCGTGCGGACCCGGTCTGGCTCACATGTGACTCCAGAGCCGCAGCAATGTGGTGGACTCTCAACTGCCCTCGAGCAAGTAGGGATGGGCAATAAATGTTGGCCCAGCCAGCGACGCCCATGTACCACGAACAAATAATAAAAAAACATAAACAGCTACATCCCCAATACAAATTTTTGCAATATTTCATAAGTTACAGCCAACCAGCCTGAATGTGCTTCAGTATCCCGACTCACTGTTCCGTGCCTGCTGACGAATTATCTATCCAATCCAGGCTGACAACCTGAGCCACAATCGGACACCTCGACTCTTTGTGCTGCATGCTATGGGATTGTTGTAATCCAAATCTATGACATCAACTGGCCCCATCGTGTAGGGCGGTTAACTCACTTGCCTACATGACAAGGGTGTGATTCAGTATACTACCAATGATGTGAGTTCAATATCCCTACAGGCTGCAGTGATTTGTAAATATTGTCTCCACAACTTGTCCAAGAGTGGCATAGACAGAGTGGATAGTCAGAGGCTCTTTCCTAGGGTAGAAACGTCAAGTACTAGGGGACATAGGTTAAAGGTGCGTGGGGAAAAGATCAGAGGAGATCTGTGAGGCAAGTTTTTTACACAGAGGGTGGTGAATGGCTGGAACGCGCTGCCCGAGGAGGTGGTGGGAGCAGGTACGAGAGCGGCATTTAAGGGGCATCTCGATGAATACATGAATAGAATGGGAATGGAAGGATACGGATTCTGTAAGTGCATACGGTTTTAATTTAGGCAGGCATTATGATCGGCGCAGGCTTGGAGGGCCGAAGGGCCTGTTCCTGTGCTGTACTGTTCTTTGTTCTTTGAGTGGTGTACTGAAATGGGCAGCACGGTGGTACAGTGGTTAGCACTGCTGCCTCACAGTGCCAGGGACCCGGGTTCGATTCCTGGCTTGGATCACTGTCTGTGCGGAGTCTGCATGTTCTCTCCGTGTCTGCATGGGTTTCCTCCGGGTGCCCCCGTTTTCTCCCACAGTCTGAAAGACGTGCTGGTTAGGTGCATTGGCCATGTTAAATTCTCCCTCTGTGTACCCAAACAGGCACTGGAGTGTGGGGACTAGGGGATTTTCACAGTAACTACATTGCAGTGTTAATGTAAGCCTACTTGTGACACTCATAAAAACAGCACATTTACTCTATCAGCAGTTATCTATTTCAGAGCACTAAAGTCGGCTTTAAGTTTTGGCGATGTTATATGGTTTAAATCCCTCGACTTATACTTATACTTCCACTCCAGATATTGAGAGCTCCTTGCTCTTATGAGTAAGTCCATTGGTTATCCTCTATTCCTGCTATGGAAATGACATGTTCCACTGTGAAAACAGATGCAGAATACAGAATCCTCAAAATAAAGATTCAGAAGGGTGCAGAGGGGGCATTCTTTCACATAGAGTGTGGTGAATGTCTGGAACAAGCTGCCAGAGGCAGTAGGAGAGGGGGGTACAATTTAGTATTTTAAAAAGCGTTTAGTCAGTTCCATGGGTACGATGGGTATAGAGAGACATGGGCCAAATGTGGGCAATTGGGACGAGCTTAAAGGTAAAAACTGGGCGGCACGGACATGTTGGGCCGAAGGGCCTGTTTCCATGCTGTAAACCTCAATGACTCGATAACATAGGAACATAGGAATTAAGAGCAGAAGTCGGCAAATTCAGCCCTTCGAGCCTGATCCGTCATTCAATCAGATCATGGCTGATCTCTCCCTGGTCTCAAATCCACCTCCCCACCTGTTCCCCATATCCCCCTCATCCTTTTTTTATTAGAAATATATCCATCTCCTTCCTGAAACCATTCAATGATTCAGACTCCCCCGCGCTCTGGGGCAGCGAGTTCCACAAACTCACCACCCTCTGCGAGAAGTAGTTCCTCCTCATCTCAGTTTTAAATCTATCGCCTCTCAACCTGTACCCTGTGACCTCTTGTTCGAGATTGCCCCATAAGAGGAAACATTTGGTCTACAGTTACTTTATCAATCCCTTTTAAAATTTTATATACCTCCATCAGATCCCCTCTCATCCCTCTGAACTCCAGTGAGTACAAGCCCAAAGTGATTAATCTCTCCTCATACGTCAATCCTCTCACCCCCAGAATCAATCTGGTGAACCTCCTCTGAACTGCCTCCAATGCAGCAACATCCTTCCTCAAATAAAGAGACCAAAACTGGACACAATATTCCAGATACTCTGTGGGATTTTCATAGAATCATAGATAAAGATTCTTATCACTTGGAAAGGTTTCATCAGTAATGAGGGGACCTTAGTACATTTTGTTTTACCCGAAGTGGGAGGCAGCCATTCCTGATCGAACGTGGACGATCTTAATATCTTGGAACAGTGGAGTTGAAAGAGGTGCGAGAGACAATGAAATGGGGGATGGGAGGGAAGGAGGATATGTAAGGAAAGTCACTGAGCTGAGTTATATGATTATATATAGAGGTGAGAGGGGAAAGATTTCAAAGGGAACTGAGGGGCAACTTCTTCAAACGGAGGGTGGTGTGTGTATGGAATGAGCTGCCAGAGAAAGTGGTTGAGGCAAGTTCAATAGCAACATTTAAAAAGCATTTGGATAGAGGGGAAGGATTAGAGGGATAAGGACCGAACGCGGGCAATTGGGACCAACTGGGATGGCACCATGGTCAGCATGGACTGTTTGGGCCGAAGGACCTGTTTCCATGCTGTATTGCTCTGTGACTCGATATAGGCCGTGTGACGAGATATTCTGTGACTAGCACTCTGCTGAGTGAAGTTGTAAAACTTGAAGAGTCCATCCAGAAACCAAGAAAGATTTATGTTTCAAAATACACCCCTGTTTCTGAATATTTTGGCTTTCCACAGTGCAGTGGAAGAGTGTCAGAATTCATGTGGTTTGCCTTGAATATTGTGATAGCAGTTTTGCCTTGAGTATTATTTCTGGAATTTGATCGATCAACATCTGTAAGAGATAATTGACAAGAAATTAGCAGGGGGGTAGCAGGGTAAATATGTGGGGTTATGGGGATAGGGCCTGGGTGGGAATGTGGTCAGTGCGGACTCGATGGGCCAAATAACCTCCTTCTGCACTGTAGGGATTCTATGATTCTATGATCTTGGTTTCAGATAAAGCTCGGCACAACATTGTGGGCCGAAGGGCCTGTTCTGTGCTGTACTGTTCTATGTTCTATCTATGAAAGTGCTTTTAAGACTATTCTCACCAACTGGAATTTTAATAAGACTGTCCATAATATACCACCTAAATCCCCCACACCTCATTTTTACATTTTGCCTCCTCGTAACTGACCCTTTAGCTCAGGGGAACAGCTGCTCTCTCTCCACCCTGTCCATGTCCTTCATAATCTTGTACACCTCGATCAGGTCACCCCTCAGTCTTCTCTGCTCCAGAGAAAACAAACCAAACCTATCCAACCTCTCTTCATAGCTTAAATGTTCCATCCCAGGCAGTATCCTGGTAAATCTCCTCTGGACCACCTCCAGTGCAATCACATCCTTCCTATAATGTGTCGACCAGAACTGCACACAGTGCTCCAGCTGTGGCCAAACCAACGCTCTGTACAACTCCATCATGACCTCTACGTTTCTGTAATTTATACCCCGATTGACAAAGTTGAACAATAATATTCCAGCAACGAGGAATCGCTGGCAACCCCTCATCACACCTCAGCAGCTATAGACGCTGGTCGGGTCTGTGGTCCCGTGAGCCGTCCCTCTGGTCAGGAGGGAACCACTGCCGTTCCACCAGCCCAGGTATTCTGCTGCGGGGAAGCAACTTCACTCTCTCCAAAGTTAGGAGGTGGTGGGAGGAAGCCTCCTCAGAGCAGACGTTATGTCCAATCTATTTAGGGTGTAGCGGTGACGGAGTGGTTAGCACTGCTGCCTCACAGAGCGAGGGACCCGGGTTCGGTTCCCGGCTTGTGTCACTGCCTGTGTGGAGTCTGCATGTTCTCTCCATGTCTGCGTGGGTTTCCTCTGGTTTCCTCCCACAGGCTGAAAGACGTGCTGGTGAGGTGCATTGGCCATGCTAAATTTTCCCTCAGTGTACCCGAACAGGAACCGGAGTGTGGTGACTACGGGATTTTCACAGTAACTTCATTGTAGTGTTCATGTAAGCCCGCTTGTGACACGAATAAATATATTTTAATCGGTTACAATCACCTACCAGGAACTCCAATGGCAGCGAGAATAGGATAGTAACTGGCTCCAGCTTGACCGATAGTGGATCAGTGTGTTTTCTGAGAGAAGCGATGGTGTCTGCCTATGGCATAAACCATGGCCATTTACTGAGGTCTCACACTGAAGGTCTTCTCTTTAATAAACAGCAGAAACACTCCTGAGACTCGGCAGAGCAACCTATTAGAGTAATCAATTACAGGTGAGAAAACAAACAACACACTGCAATGCTGGCGCTGAGAAGGAGCAATGATTGGATTTGATTTGAATTATTATTGTCACATGTGTTAGTATACAGTGAAAAACATTGTTTCTTGCGCGCTACACGGACAAAGCATACCATTCATAGAGAAGGAAAGGAGAGAGTGCAGAATGTAGTGTTACAGTCATGGCTAGCGTGTAGAGAAGGATCAACTTAACATAATAATAATGTATTATATAATATATTTATTATGTGTTGTATGCGGCTACCTGAATATAAGATAGGTTCATTCAAAAGTCTGACGGCAGCAGGGAAGAAGCTGTTCTTGAGTCGGTCGGTACGTGACCCCAGACTTTTGTATCTTTTTCCCGACAGAAGAAGGTGGAAGAGAGAATGTCCGGGGTGTGTGGGGTCCATGATTATGCCGGCTGCTTTTCCCGAGGCAGCGGGAAGTGTAGACAGAGTCAATGGATGGGAGGCTGGTTTGAGTGATGGACTAGGCTTCGTTCACAACCCTTTATAGTTTCTTGCAGCCTTGGACAGAGCAGAAGCCAGACCAAGCTGTGATACAACCAGAAAGAATGCTTTCTATGGTGCATCTGTAAAAGTTGGTGAGAGTCGGAGCTGACATGCCAAATTTCCTTAGCCTCCTGAGAAAGTAGAGGCACCGGTGGGTTTTCTTAACTTTTGCATCGGTGTGGGGGGATCAGGGTAGGTTGTTGGTGATCTGGACACCTAGAAACCTGAAGCTCTCGATCATTTCCACTTCATCCCCAATTTTCAATGAAAATAGTGTTTCATTGTGATGAGAAATTCATTTTAAGAAATAAGTTTCATGTTTTTCATTCCGGTCTGTTTCATTACATTAAAGATACAATATAATTGCAATTTATTCAGGCTGTCAGTGGGGTGAATTATAGGCTAAATTTCCCCTTCGTGTTCTGGAATGTGTCGGTTCGAGGTGTTGGTGGGGTAATTATGTGGGGTTATGGGGATAGGGCCTGGGTGGGATTGTTGTTGGTGCAGACTCGATGGGCCGAATGGACTCTTTTGCACTGTTGGGTTTCTATGATACAATTTATGATGAGTCTGTACTGACCACAACCCCACCCAGGCCCTATTTCCGTAACCCCACGCATCCACCCTGATAGTCTCCCTGACAATAACGGGCAATTTTTAGCACGGCCAATTCACCTAACCTGCACATCTTTGGACTGTGGGAGGAAAGTGGAGCACCTGGAGGAAACCCATGCAGACACTGGGAGAACGTGCGGACTCCACACATGGAGTGACCCAAGATCGGATTCGAACCAGGATCCCTGGCGCTGTGAGGGAGCACTAACCCCATGGTGCAAAGCTCAATCCAGGTGCCTTTCTGACAAAGAATGCAGTTGTGTTCTGTACTTTCGGCTTCCATGAATTATCGAGTCAGATGTTACTTGTTCCATGCCCTCTGATGAAAGCAATAACAGCAACATCAGCACGAGGGGTGCTGAGGGAAGCCCTGTTGCCAATCTGTGCAGCAGAGTATGATGCCCCAGCTTAGTCACTGGACTGTTTCGTTTTGTGTAAAAGATGTACAATTTTTAGTAAAGCTCATATTTCATTTCATTATAAATGTAGTCCTGGTACGAGATGGTGACTGTGCCAAGGCTGCATTTCCTGCCCACAAGTTACTGTTTAGCATGAGGTGCTTGGATTTCTTTTTGAATGTGTGGCCCCTTTGAGAATGTGACTGATACAATGGTGTAAGACAGGCATTCTCTGCTTTTCACACAGCGCTGGTCAAGTTTCTAAAGTTTATTTAATCATGTAACAAGTCGGCTCACATTAACAGTGCAATGAAGTTACTGTGAAAATCCCCTAGTTGCCACACTCCGGCGCCTGTTCGGGTACACTGAGGGAGGATTTAGCATGATCAATGCAACTAAACAGCACGTCTTCTGATCTGTGGGAGGAAACCAGAGCACCCGGAGGAAACCCATGCAGACACGGGGAGAACGTGCAGACTCCACACAGGCAGTGACCCAAACCAGGGATCAAACCCGGCTCTCTGGAGCTGTGAGGCAGCAGTGCGAACCATTGTGCCACCATGTCACCCATACATACAAAGAACAAAGGAAAGTACAGCACAGGAACAGGCCCTTCGGCCCTCCAAACCTCTGCCGATCATGAAGCCCTAACTAAACTACAAAAAACAACTTCTGCCCTTACTCAAGACGGTCGGGGTTGAGGACCTTAAAACAATCACTATTACTGAAGAGGTAGTGCTGGGTAGGCTAATGGGACTAAAGGTAGACAAGTCCCCTGGTCCGGATGGAATGCATCCCAGGGCACTAAAAGAAACGGCAGAAGTCATAGCAAATTCATTAGTTGTAATTTTTCAAAATTCACTGGGCTCTGGGGAGGTGCCAGCTGATTGGAAAACAGCTAATGTAACGCCACTGTTTAAAAAAGGAGGTAGACAAAAGGCAGGTAACTACAGGCCGGTTAGCTTAACATCCGTAGTTGGGAAAATGCTGGAATCTATCATTAAGGAAGAAATAACAGGACACCTGGAAAAGAATGGTTCAATCAAGCAGACGCAGCATGGATTCTTGAAGGGAAAGCCATGTTTGACTAATTTACTGGAATTTTTTGAGGATACGACGAGTGCAGTTGACAGAGGGGAACCGGTGGATGTTGTGTAAATAGATTTCCTGAAGGCTTTCGATAAGGTGCCTCACAAAAGGTTGCTGCATAAGATAAAGGTACACGGAGTTGGGGGTAAAGTGTTAGCGTGGATTGAGGATTGGCTATCGAACAGAAAGCAGAGAGTCGGAATAAATGGGTGCTTTTCCGGTTGGCAATCAGTGACGAGTAGCGTGCCGCAGGGATCGGTGCTGGGGCCTCAACGATTTACCATATACAGAGACGATCTGGAGGAGGGGAGCGAGTGTCGGGTAACAAAGTTTGCGGATGATACAAAGGTGAGTGGGAAAGCAAATTGCGTGGAGGACACAGAGAGTCTGCAGAGAGATTTGGATCGGCTAAGTCATTGGGCAAGGATCTGGCAGATGGAGGATAACGTTGGTAAGTGTGAGGTTATCCACTTTGGAAGGAATAATAGTAAAATGGACTCTTATTTAAACAGTGTAAAATTACAACATGCTACTGTGCAGAGGGACCTGGGGGTCCTTGTGCATGAATCACAAAAACTCAGTTTGCAGGTGCAGCAGGTGATCAAGAAGGCAAATGGAATGTTGGCCTTTATCGTGAGAGGGATGGAGTATAAAAGCAGGGAGGTCATGCTGCAGCAGTACAGGGTACTGGAGAGGCCGCACGTACAGTACTGTGTACAGTTTTGGTCCCCTTATTTAAGAAAGGATATATTAGCTTTGGAGGCGGGACAGAGAAGGTTCACCAGGTCGATTCCGGAGATGAGGGGGTCAGCTTATGAGGAGAGTTTGAGTAGACTGGGCCTGTACTCATTGGAGTTGAGAAGGTTGAGGGGAGATCTTATAGATACATAAAAGATAATGAAGGGGCTAGACAGGGTAGTAGAAGCGAGGTTATTTCCACTTACAATGTAAACAAGAACTAGGGGGCATAGCCTCAAAATATGGGGGAGTCAATTTAGAACAGAGTTGAGGAGGAACTTCTTCTCCCAGAGCGGAGTGAATCTTTGGAATTCTCTGCCCAATGAAGCAGTCGTGGCTACCTCCTTAAATGTGTTTAAGTCACAGATAGATAAATTTTTAACCATTAAGGGAATTAAGCGTTATGGGGAGCGGGCGGGTAAGTGGCACTGAACCCACTATCAGATCAGCCATGATCTTATTGAATGGCGGAGCAGGCTTGAGGGGCTGGATGGCCTACTCCTGCTCCTATTTCTTATGTTCTTATGTTCTAACATTCCAGTCTATTGTTGTCAGATTCTGATCCAGTATTGTAACATCCCGTTCTATTCTTCCCAGATCCTGATCCAGTATTGGAACATTCCAGTCTATTGTTCTCTGATTCTGATCCTGTATTGGAACATAACAGTGTATTGTTGTCAGATTCTGCTTCAGTATTGGACCATCCCGGTCCATTGTTCCCTGACTCTGATCCAGCATTGTAACATTACAACCTTTAGTTCTCAGAATCTGATCCATTATTGGAACATCCCGGTCTATTGTTCTCAGATTCTGATCCAGTACTGGAACATTGAAGTCTAATGTTCTCAGATTCTGATGCAGTTTTGGAATATTACATTCTATTGTTCTCAGATTCTGATCCATGATTGTAACATCCCAGTCATTTGTTCCCAGATTCTAATCCGTATTGGAACATTACAGCTTATAGTTCTCAGATTCTGATCAATTAATGGAACATTGCAGTCTATTGTTCTCAGGTTCTGAACCAGTATTGGAACATTGCAGTGTATGGATCTTGGAATCTTATCCATTATTGGAACATCCCGGTCCAATGTTTCCAACTTCTGATCCATTATTGGAACATTCCAGTCTATTTGTCTCAGATTCTGAACCAGTGTTGGAAAATTTCAGTCTATTGTTCCCAGATTCTGATTCATAATGGAACAGTACAGTGTATTGTTCTCAGATTCTGATTCATTAATGGAACATCCATTGATATTATTCCCAGACTCTGATCCAGTATTTGGAACTTTACAGTCTATTGTTCTCAGATTCTGATCCAGTATTGGAACATTGCAGTCTATTGCTCTCAGTTTCTGATCCAGTATTGGAACATTGCAGTCTTTTGATCTCAAATTCTAATCCAGAATTAGAACATTACAGTCGACTGTTCTCAGATTCTGATCCATTATAGGAAAATTGCAGTCTATTGTTCCCAGATTTCGAACCAGGATTGGAACATTACAACCTATTGTTCTCAGAGTCCGATCCATTATTCGAACATTGCAGTCTATCTTACTCAGATTATGTCTTTAGTGCAACTTTACAGTCCATTGTTCTCAGATTCTGATCCAGTATTTGTAAGAGGGAGGTCGTGCCTTACAAAATTGGTGGAGTTTTTTGAGGAAGTGACAAAAACAGTTGACGAAGGAAGGGCTGTGGATGTCGTCTATACGGATTTCAGTAAGGCATTTGACAAAGTCCCTCATGGCAGGTTGGTTAAGAAGGTTAAGGCTCATGGGATACAAGGAGAGGAGGCTAGATGGGTAGAGAACTGGCTTGGCCACAGGAAGAAGTTTAATAACACCAGGTTAAAGTCCAACAGTTTATTTGGCAGGAAAAGCCACACAAGCTTTCGGAGCTCCAAGCCCCTTCCTCGGGTGAGGGCTCCGAAAGCGTTTGTGGCTTTTGCTACCAAATAAACCTGTTGGACTTTAACCTGGTGTTGTTAAACTTCTTACTGTTTTTACCCCAGTCCAACGCCAGCATCTCCACATCTTGGCCACAGGAGACAGAGGGTAGCAGTCGAAGAGTCTTTTTCCGGCTGGAGGTCTGTGACTTTACAGTCTATTGCCCTCAGAATCTGATCCAGTATTGAAACATTGCAGTCGATTGTTCTCAGATTCTGATCCTTTATTAGAACATCTCGGTCCATTTTTCCGACATTGCCATCCATTATTGGAACATGATAGTCTATTGTTCTCGGATTCTGATCCATTATTGGAAAATTGCAGTCGATGTTTCCCTGATTCTGATCCATTATTCGAACATTGCAGTCTATTGTTCTCATAATCTGATCCATTATTAGAGCATCCCGGTCCATTGTTCCCACATTGTCATCCATTATTGGAACACTAGTGTATTGTTCTCAGTTTCTCATTCATTATTGGAAAAACCCTTTCCATTGTTCCCAGACACTGAACCAGTATTGGAACATTACAGTCTAATATTCTCCGATTCTGGCCCAGTATTGGAACATTGCAGTCTATTGTTCTCAGATTCTGATCCAGTATTGGAACATTACAGTCTGATCCATCATTGCAATATCCAGGTGCACTGTTCTCAGATTCTGATCCTGTATTGGAACATTACAGTCTATTGTTCAGATTCTGATCAACGGTTGGAACATTGGAGTCTATTGTTCTCAAATTCTGCTCCAGTATTGGAACATGACTGTCTATTGAGCTCAGATTCTGATCCATCATTGTAATATCCCGGTCCACTGTTCTCAGATTCTGATCCAGTATTGGAACATTGAAGTCTACTATTCCCAGATTCTGATCAATGATTGGAACATTACAGCCTATTGTTCTCTGAGTCCGATCCAGTATTCGAACTTTGCAGTGTATTGTTCTCAGATTCTGATGGAGCATTGGAACATTACAAACTATTGTTCACAGATACTGATCCATTATTGGAAATTTTAATTTGCAGTCTGTTTTTTTCTCAGAGTCTGAACCAGTATTGGAACATTACAGCGTATTGTTCCCAGAGTCCGATCCAGTATTCGAACATTGCAAAATATTGTTCTCAGACTCTGATCCAGTATTGGAACATTACAGTCTATTGTTCAGATTCTGATCAACGGTTGGAACATTGGAGTCTATTGTTCTCAAATTCTGCTCCAGTATTGGAACATGACTGTCTATTGAGCTCAGATTCTGATCCATCATTGTAATATCCCGGTCCACTGTTCTCAGATTCTGATCCAGTATTGGAACATTGAAGTCTACTATTCCCAGATTCTGATCAATGATTGGAACATTACAGCCTATTGTTCTCTGAGTCCGATCCAGTATTCGAACTTTGCAGTGTATTGTTCTCAGATTCTGATGGAGCATTGGAACATTACAAACTATTGTTCACAGATACTGATCCATTATTGGAAATTTTAATTTGCAGTCTGTTTTTTTCTCAGAGTCTGAACCAGTATTGGAACATTACAGCGTATTGTTCCCAGAGTCCGATCCAGTATTCGAACATTGCAAAATATTGTTCTCAGACTCTGATCCAGTATTGGAACATTCCAGCCTGTTGATCTCAGATTCTGATCCATCATTGTAATATCCCGGTCCATTGTTCTCAGATTCTGATCCAGTACTGGAACAATAGAGTCTATTGTTCTCCGATTCTGATGCAGTATTGGAACATTACGGCCTATTGTTCAGATTCTGATCAACGATGGGAACATCAGAGTCTGCTGTTCTCAAATTCTGAACCTTTATTGGAACATTACCGTTTATTGTTCTTAGAATCTTATCCATTATTGGAACAACCCGGGCCATTGTTTCCAGCTTCTGATCCATTATTGGAACATGACAGTCTATTTATCTCAGATTCTGAACCAGTATTGGAAAATTACAGTCTATTGTTCTCAGATGCCGATCCAGTATTGGACCATTGTAATCTATTGTTCCCAGATTCTGATCCATAATGGAACATTGCACTGTATTGTTCTCATATTCTGATCCAGTATTGGAACATTGCAGTCTATTTTTCTCAGATTCGGATCCATTATAGGAACAGCCCGGACCATTGTTCCCTCATTCTGGTCCATTATTGGAACAATGCAGTCTACTATTCTCAGATTCTTTTCAATTATTCTGACATTCCGGTCTATTGTTCTCAGATTCTGATCCAGTATTGGAACAATAGAGTCTATTGTTCTCAGATTCTGACCCATCATTGTAATATCCCGGTCCATTGTTCTCAGATTCTGATCCAGTACTGGAACAATAGAGTCTATTGTTCTCAGATTCTGATCCAGTGTTGGAATATTACATTCTATTGTTCTCAGATTCAGATCCATTATTGTAACATCCCGGTCAATTGTTCCCAGATTCTAATCCGTATTGGGACATTACAGACTATAGTTCTCAGTTTCTGATCCATTATTGGAACATTGCAGTCTATTGTTCTCAGACTCTGATCCAGTAATTCAACACTACAGTGTATTGTTCTCCAAATATGATACATTATTGGAAAATCCTGGTCCATTGTTCCCAGATTCTGATCTAGTATTGGAACATTACAGTCTATTGTTCTCAGATTCTGAACGATTATTGGAACATGAGAGTGTGTTTTTCTCAGATTCTAATCCAGTGTTGGAACATTACAGCCTATAGTTCTCATATTCTGAACAATTATTGGAACATTGCAGTCTATTGTTCTCAGGTTCTGGTCCAGTATTAGAACATTACAGTCTATTGTTCTTAGAATCTTATCCATTATTGGAACATCCCGGGCCATTGTTTCCAGCTTCTGATCCATTATTGGAACATGACAGTCTTTTTATCTCAGATTCTGAACCAGTATTGGAAAATTACAGTCTATTGTTTTCAGATTCTGGTCCAGTGTTGTAACATTGCAATCTATTGTTCCCAGATTCTGATCCATAATGGAACATTACAGTGTATTGTTCTCAGATTCTGTTCCAGCATTGGAACATTACAGTCTATTCTTATCAGATTCTCATCAAGTATTGGAACATTGCAGTCTATTTTTCTCAGATGCTGATCCATTATAGGAACAGCCCTCATTCTGGTCCATTATTTGAACATTGCAGTCTATTGTTCTCAGTTTCTGATCAATGATTGGAACATTACAATCTGTTGTTCTCAAATTCTGATCCAGTATTGGAACATTGCATTCCATTGTTCTCAGATTATAATCCTTTATTGGAACATTACAGTCTCTTTTTCTCAGATTCTGATCCATTATTGGAACATTGCAGTCTATTCTTCTCAGATTCTGATCCAGTATTGGAATATTACAGTCCATTGATCACAGATTCTATTTTTCTCAGATTCTAATCCATTATAGGAACAACCCGGACATGGTTCCCACATTCTGATCCAGTATTGGAGCTTTGCAGTCTATTTTTCTCAGATTCTGAACCAGTATTGGAACATTTCAGTCTATTGTTTAGATTCTGATCAATCATTGGAACATTACAGTGTTGTTCTCAAATTATTTTCCATTATTGGAACATTACGGTCTGTTGTTCTCAAATTCTGATCCAGTATTGGAACGTGACAGTCTTTTGTTCTCAGATTCTGATCCATCTATTTCTCTCAAGTTCTGAAGCAGGATTGGAACATTACAGCCTCTTGTTCTCAGAGTCCAATCGATTAGTTGAACGTTGCAGTGTATTGTTCTCAGATTATGAACCAGTGTTGGAACATTACAGTCTATTGTTCATAAAGTCTGGTCCATTATTGGAAAATTGCAGTCTATTTTTCTCAGATTCTGAACCAGTATTTGAACATTGCAGCCTATTGTTCTCAGAGTCCGATCCATTATTCGAACATTGCAGTGTATTGTTCTCAGATTCTGATCCACTATTGGAACATGACAGTCTATTTTTCTCAGATTCTGATCCAGTATTGTAAAATCCCGGTCTCTTGTTCCCAGATTCTAATCCAGTATTGGAATATTACAGCCTATATTTTTCAGATTCTGATCCAGTATTGGAACATTGCAGTCTATTTTTCTCAGATTCTGATCCAGTATTGTAAACCCTGGTCCATTGTTCCCAAATTCTAATCCAGTATTGGAAAATTACAGCCTATAGTTTTGAGATTCTGATCAATTATTGGAACATCCCGGTCTATTGTTCCCAGATTCTGATCCAGTATTGCAACTTTGCAGTCTATTGATCTCAGGTTCCGATAAAGTAAATATGAGAGTGTATTTTTCACAGCTTCTGATTCATTATTGGAACATTGCAGTCTATTGATTTCAGATTCTGACGCAGTATTGAAACATTACAGTCTAATGTTCTCAGATTCTGATTCATTATTGGAACATTATAGTCTAGTGTTCCCAGATTCTAATCTGTATTGGAACATTAAAACCTCTCGTTCTCAGATTCTGATAAATTATTGGAACATTGCGGTCTATTGTTCTCAGTTTCATATTCAGTATTGGAACATTACAGTGTATTGTTCTTAGAATCCTATCCATTATTGGAACATCCCTGTCCATTGTTTCCAGATTCTGATCCATTATTGGAACATAACAGCCTATTGTTCCCAGATTGTGATCCATTATTGGAACATTACGGTCTGTTATTCTCAGATTCTGTTCCATTATTGGAAAATTGCAGTCCATTTGTCTCAGATTCTGAACCAGTATTGGAAAATTATAGTCTATTGTTTTCAGATTCTGATCCAGTATAGGAACATTGCAGTCTATTGTTCTCAGATTATGATCCTTTATTGGAACATTACAGTCGATTGTTCTCAGATTCTGATCCATTACTGGAAAATTGTAGTCTATTGTTCTCAGATTCTGATCGATTATTGGAACATCCCTTTCCATTGTTCCCAGACTCTGAACCAGAATTGGAACATTACAGTCTAATATTCTCCGATTCTGTTCCAGTATTTGAACATTGAAATCGAATACTCTCAGATTCTGATCCAGTATTGGAACATTACAGTTTACTGTTCTCAGAATCTGAGCCTGTATTAGAACATTGCACTCATTTGTTCTCAGATTCAGATCAATTATTGGAACATTACAGTCTGTTGTTCTCAAATTCTGCAAAGTTTCAATTCTGAATCACAATGTGTGAACAACGGTCCGGGGTTGTTCCTATAATGGGTCAGAATCTGAGAGAAATAGACTGCAATGTTCCAATACTGGATTGAATACTGGATTCCAATACTGGATCAGAATCTGAGAACAACAGACTGTAATGTTCCAATAATGTATCAGAATCTGCGAACAATAGAAATGGATGTTCCATTAATGGATCAGAATCTGAGAACAATACACTGCAATGGTCCAATCCTGGATCAGAATCTGAGAACAATAGACTGCAATGGTCCAATCCTGGATCAGAATCTGAGAACAAGACACTGCAAAGTTCCAATATTGGATCAGAATCTGGGAACAATAGACCGGGATGTTCCAATAATGGATCAGAATCTGAGATAAATAGGCTACAATGTTTCAATACTGGATCAGAATCTGAAAACAATAGACTGCAATGTTCCAATAATGGATCAGAATCGGAGAACCAAAAGTTGTAATCTTCAAATAATGGATTAGAAAGTGGGAACAATAGACAGGGCTCAATACTGGATCCGAACCTGTGAACAATAGAATGTAATATTCCAACACTGGATGAGAATCTGAGAGCAATAGATTGTCATGTTCCAATACTGGATCAGAATCTGAGAACAATAAACTGCAATGTTCCAATAATGGATCAGAATCTGAGATCAATAGACAGCAAAGTTTCAATACTGGATGAGAATCTGAGAATAATAGATTGTAATGTTTCAATAAAGCATCATAATCTGAGAACAACACACTGTAATGTTCCAATAATTCATCTGAATCTGGGAACACGGGACCAGGATGTGGCAATGACGGATCCGAATCTGAAATCAGTCGACTATTCTGATCCAATACTGGATCAGAATCTGAGAACAATCGACTGCAATGTTCGAATACTGGATCGAACTCTGAGAACAATCGGCTGTAATACAAAGAACAAAGAACAGTACAGCATAGGAAACAGGCCCTTCGGCTCTCCAAGCCTGTGCCGCTCCTTGGTCCAACTAGACCAATCGTTTGTATCCCTCCATTCCCAGGCTGCTCATGTGACTATCCAGGTACGTCTTAAATGATGTCAGCATGCCTGCCTCCACCACCCTACTTGGCAGCGCATTCCAGGCCCCCACCACACTCTGTGTAAAAAACATCTCTCTAATATCTGAGTTGTACTTCGCCCCTCTCACCTTGAGCCCGTGACCCCTCGTGAACGCCACTTCTGATCTGGGAAAAAGCTTCCCACCGTTCACCCTATCTATCCCCTTCATAATCTTCTACACCTCTATTAGATTTCCCCTCATTCTCCGTCTTTCCAGGGAGAACAACCCCAGTTTACACAATCTCTCCTCATAGCTCAGACCCTCCATACCAGGCAACATCCTGGTAAACCTTCTCTGCACTCTCTCTAACGCCTCCACGTCGTTCTGGTAGTGCGGCGACCAGAACTGGACGCTGTACTCCAAATGTGGCCTAACCAGCGTTCTATACAGCTGCATCATCACACTCCAGCTTTTATATTCTATACACCGTCCTATAAAGGCAAGCATACCATATACCTTCTTCACCACCTTCTCCAACTGTGTTGCCACCTTCAAGGAATTGTGGACTTGCACACCTAGGTCCCTCTGTGTTTCTATACTCCTGTTGACTGTCATTTATTGTATAACTCCTCCCTACATTATTTCTTCCAAAATGCATCACTTCGCATTTATCCGGATTAAACTCCATCTGCCACCTCTCCGCCCAATTTTCCAGCCTATCTATATCCTGCTGTATTGCCCGACAATGCTCTTCGCTATCCGCAAGTCCAGCCACCTTCGTGTCATCCGCAAACTTGCAGATTACACCAGTTACACCTTCTTCCAAATCATTTATATATATCACAAATAGCAGAGGTCCCAGTACAGAGCCCTGCGGAACACCACTGGTCACAGACCTCCAGCCGGAAAAGGACCCTTCGAACACTACCCTCTGTCTCCTATGGCCAATGTTCCAATCCTGGTTCACACTGTGAGAAAATAGTGTGCAATTTCCCAATAATGGATCAGAATCCGAGAACAATACATTGCGCTGTTCCAATACTGGATCAGAGTCTGAGAACAATAGGCTGCAATGTTCCAATAATGGATCAGAATCTGAGAACAATAGACTGGGATGTTCCAATACTGGATCAGAATTTCAGAACAACAGACTGTAATATTCCAATAAGTGATCTGAATCTGAGAACAATAGACTGTAATGTTCCAATCACTGAGCAGAATCTGAGAACAATAGATTGTAATGTTCCCATACTGGTTCAGATTCTGAGAACAAGAGACTGCAATGTTCCAATACTGGATCAGAAACGGTGAATATTAGACTGTAATGTTCCAATTCTGGTTCAGAGTTTGGGAACAATGGAAAGGGATGTTCCAATAATGGATCCGAATCTGAGACCAATATACTGTAATGTTGCAATGCTGGATCAGAATCTGAGAACAATCGACTGTAATGTTCCAATAAAGGATCACCATCTGAGAACAATAGACTGCAATGTTCCAATAATGGATCAGAATCTGAGAACAATAGACTGTAATGTTCCAATACTGGATTGGAATCTGAGAACAATAGACTTTAAATTTCCAATACCGAATCAGAGTCTGGGAACAATAGAAACGGATGTTCCATTAATGCAGCAGAATCTGAGAAAAAGAAACTGCGTGTTCCAATGCTGGATCAGAATGTGGGAACAATGGTCCGGTTTGTTCCAATACTGGAGCAGAATCTGAGAACAATAGACCGCAATGTTAGAATATTGAACAGAATCTGAGAATAGTAGACTGCAATGTTCCAATAATGGACCAGAATGTGGGAACAATGGTCCGGGCTGCTCCTATAATGGATCAGAATCTGAGAAAAATAGACTGCAATGTTCCAATACTGGATCAGAATCTGAGAACAATACACTGTAATCGTCCATTATGAATCAGAATCTGGGAACAATAGATTGCAATGGTCCAATACTGGATCAGAATCTGAAAACAATAGACTGTAATTTTCCAATACTGGATCAGAATCTGAGAAATAGACTGTAATGTTCCAATAAAGGATCAGAATTTGAGAACAACACTGTAATCTTTCAATCATTGATCAGAATCTAAACAATAGACTGAAATGTTCCAATACTGGATCAGAATCTGAGAACAATGAACCGGGATATTACAATGATGGATCAGAATCTGAGATCATTAGACTGTAATGTTCCAATGCAAGATCAGAATCTGAGAACAATACACTGCAATGTTCGAATAATGGATCGGACTCTGAGAATAATAGACTGCAATTTTCCAATAATGGATCAGAATCTATGAACAATAAACCGTAATGTTCCAATCCTGGATCAGAACCTGAGAACAGTAGACTGTAATGTTCCAATAAAGGATCAGAATCTGAGAACAACAAAGACTGTAATGTTCCACTCATTGATCAGATTCTGAACAATAGACTGTATTGTTCCAATACTGGATCGGAACCTGAGAAAAAGAGATTACAATGTTCCAATAAAGGATCAGAATTTGAGAACAACAGAATGTAATGTTCCAATCATTGATCAGAATCTGAACAATAGACTGGAATTTTCGAACACTGGATCAGAATCTTAGAACAATTGACCAGGATTTTACAATGATGGATCAGAATCTGAGATCAATCGGCCGTAACGTTCCAATACTGGAGGAGAACCTGAGAACAATAGACGGCAATGTTAGAATAATTGAACAGAATCTGAAAACAATCGACTGCAATGTTCCAATCATTGATCAGAATCTGAACAATAGACTGTAATGTTCCAATAATGGATCAGAAACTGAGATCAATCGACTGCAAAGTTTCAATAATGGATCAGAATCTGAGAGCAATAGACTGTACTGTTCCAATAAAGGATCATAATCTGAGAACAGGAGAGTGCAATGTTAGAATAATTGAACAGAATCCGAAAACAATAGACTGCACTGTTCAACACTGGATCAGAATCTGAGAACAATACACTGGGATGTTCCAATAATAGATAGGATTCGAAGAACAATAGACTGTAAAGTTCGAATACTGGATCAGAACCTGAGAACAGCAGACTGCAATGTTTCAATAATTGATCAGGACTTGAGTACTATAGGCTGTAATGTTCCAATACGGATTAGAATCTGAGAAACATACACTGTCATGTTCTATTACTGGATCAGAATCTGAGAACAATAGACTGCAATGTTCAAATAATGGATCAGAATCTTAGAACAATAGTCTCTAACATTCCAATCATGAATCGGAATCTCAGATCAATAAACGGCAATGTTTCAAAACTGGATCAGAATCTGAGAACAAGAGACTGCAATGTTCCAATACTGGATCAGAATGTGGGAACAATGGACCGGAATGTTCCAATACTGGATCAGAATCTGAGAACAATAGGCTGTAATGTTCTTATTATGGACCAGAATCTGAGAACAACAGACTGAAATGTTCCAATACTGGACCAGAATCTGAGAACAATAGACTGAAATGTTCCAACACTGGATCAGAATCTGAGAACAATGCTCTGTAATATTCCAATACTGGATCAGAATCTGAGAACAGTAGGCTGTAATGTTCTAATTATGGATCAGAATCTGAGAGCAATAGACTGAAATGTTCCAACACTGGATCAGAATCTGAGAACAATGGACTGCAATGTTCCAAAATGGATCATAATCTGAGAACAATACTCTGTAATATTCCAATACTGGATCAGAATTTGAGAACAACAGACTGCAATGTTCCAATAACGGATCAGAATCTGAGAACAATGGACTGTAATGTTCCAATAAAGGATCATAATCCGAGAACAATACTCTGTAAAGTTCCAATACGGGATCAGAATCTGAGAACAATAGGTTGTAATGTTCCAATAATTGATCAGAATCTACGAACAATAGACTGCAATGTTCCAATACTGGATCAGAATCTGAGACAAATAGACTTTAATGTTCCAATACAGGATTAGAATTTGAAATCAACAGACTGCAATGTTCCAGTACTGGACCAGAATCTGAGAACAATAGACTGTAATGTTCCAATACTGGATCAGAATCTGAAACAAATAGACTGCAATTTTCTAAAAATGGATCAGAATCTGAGAACAATAGACTGGAATGTTCCAATAATCATAGAAACCCTACAGTACAGAAAGAGGCCATTCGGCCCATCGAGTCTGCACCGACCACAATCCCACCCAGGCCCTACCCCCATATCTACCCACTAATCCCTCCAACCTACGCATCTCAGGACACTAAGGGCAATTTTTAGCATGGCCAATCAACCTAACCCGAGCATCTTTGGACTGGGGGAGGAAAGCGGAGCACCCGGAGGAAACCCACGCAGACACGAGGAGAATGTGCAAACTCCATACAGACAGTGAGCCAAGCCGGGATTCGAACTCAGGTCCCTGGAGCTGTGAAGCAGCAGTGCTAACCACTGTGCTACCATGCCGCCGGCAGAACATGGATCAGAAGTTGGAAACAATGGACCGGGATGTTCCAATAATGGATTGGAATCTAAGAACCATACACTGTAATGTTCCAATACTGGTTCAGAACCTAAGAACAGTAGACTGCAATGTTCCAATAATGGATCAGAGTCTGAGAACTATAGGCTGTAATGTTCCAATACGGATTAGAATCTGGGAACAAATGACCGGGATGTTACAATACTGGATCAGAATCTGAGAACAATAGAATATAATATTCCTAAACTGGATCAGAAGCTGAGAGCAAGAGACTGCAATGTTCCAGTACTGGATCAGTATCTGGGAACAATAGACCGGGATGTTCCAATAATGGATCACATTCTGAGAACAATAGACTGCAATGTTCCAATAATGGATCAGAATCTGAGATCAATAGACTGCAAAGTTTCAATCCTGCATCAGAATCTGAGGAAAAGAGACTGCAATGTTCCAATACTGGATCAGAATCTGAGGACAATAGACTGCAATGTTTGAATACTGGATCGGACTCTGGGAACAAGCGGTTGTAATGTTCCAATACTGGTTCAGACTCTGAGAAAAAAACAGACTGCAAATTTCCAATAATGGATCAGTTTCTGTGAAAAAGAGATTGTAATGTTCCAGTACTGGATCAGAATCTGAGAACAATACACTGCAAAGTTCGAATACTGGATCGGACTCTGAGAACAATGGGCTGTAATGTTCCAATCATTGATCAGAATCTGAGAACAATAGACTTCAATGTTCGAATACTGGCTCAAATTCTGAGAACAATAGACTGCAATGTTCCAATCCTGGTTCAGAGTCTGGGAACAATGGAAAGGGATGTTACAATAATGGATCAGAATCTGAGAACAATACACTGTATTGTTCCAATACTGGATCAAAATCTGAGAACAATAGACTGCAATGGTCCAATAATGGATATGAATCTGAGAACAATAGACAGTAATGTTCCAATACTGGTTCAGAACCTGAGAAGAATAGACTGCAATGTTCCAATACTGGATCGGAATCTGAGAACAATACGCTGTAATGATCCAATACTGGATTAGAATCTGAGAACAATAGACTGCAATGTTCCATTATGGATCAGAATCTGTGAACAGTAGACTGGGATGTTCCAATAATGGATGAGAAGCTGGAAACAATGGACCGGGATGTTCCAATAATGGATAGCATTCGAAGAACAATACACTGTAATGTTACAATACTGGATCAGAACCTGAGAACAGTAGACTGTAATGTTCCAATAATTGATCAGAATCTGAGAACTATAGGCTGTAATGTTACAATACAGAATAGAATCCGAGAAAAATACACTGTCATGTTCTAATACTGGATCAGCATCTGAGAACAATAGACTGCAATGTACAAATAATGGATCAGAATCTTAGAACAATAGTCTCTAACATTCCATAAGACCATAAGACCATAAGGCATAGGAGCGGAAGTAAGGCCATTCGGCCCATCGAGTCCACTCCACCATTCAATCATGGTTGATTTCAACTCCATTTACCCGCTCCCTCCCCATAGCCCTTAATTCCTCGAGAAATCAAGAATTTATCAATTTCTGTCTTGAAGACGCTCAAGGTCTCGGCCTCCACCGCCCTCTGTGGTAATGAATTCCACAGACCCACCACTCTCTGGCTGAAGAAATTTCTCCTCATCTCTGTTCTAAAGTGACTCCCTTTTATTCTAAGGCTGTGCCCCCGGGTCCTCGTCTCCCCTGTTAATGGAAACAACTTCCCTACGTCCCTATCTAAGCCGTTCATTATCTTGTAAGTTTCTATCAGATCTCCCCTCAACCTCCTCAACTCCAATGAATATAATCCCACGATCCTCAGACGTTCATCGTATGTCAGGCCTACCATTCCTGGGATCATCCGTGTGAATCTCCGCTGGACCCGCTCCAGTGCCAGTATGTCCTTCCTGAGGTGTGGGGCCCAAGATTGCTCACAGTACTCCAAATGGGGCCTAACCAGTGCTTTATAAAGCCTCAGAAGTACATCCCTGCTTTTGTATTCCAAGCCTCTTGAGATAAATGACAACATTACATTTGCTTTCTTAATTACGGACTCAACCTGCAAGTTTACCTTTAGAGAATCCTGGACTAGGACTCCCAAGTCCCTTTGCACTTTAGCATTATGAATTTTGTCACCGTTTAGAAAATAGTCCATGCCTCTATTCTTTTTTCCAAAGTGTACGACCTCGCACTTGCCCACGTTGAATTTCATCAGCCACTTCTTGGACCACTCTCCTGAACTGTCTAAATCTTTCTGCAGCCTCCCCACCTCCTCAATACTACCTGCCCCTCCACCTATCTTTGTATCATCGGCAAACTTGGCCAGAATGCTCCCAGTCCCGTCATCTAGATCGTTAATATATAAAGAGAACAGCTGTGGCCCCAACACTGAACCCTGCGGGACACCACTTGTCACCGGTTGCCATTCTGAGAAAGAACCTTTTATCCCAACTCTCTGCCTTCTGTCTGACAGCCAATCGTCAATCCATGTTAGTACCTTGCCTCGAATACCATGGGCCCTTATTTTACTCAGCAGTCTCCCGTGAGGCACCTTGTCAAAGGCCTTTTGGAAGTCAAGATAGATAACATCCATTGGCTCTCCTTGGTCTAACCTATTTGTTATCTCTTCAAAGAACTCTAACAGGTTTGTCAGGCACGACCTCCCCTTACTAAATCCATGCTGACTTGTCTTAATCCGACCCTGCACTTCCAAGAATTTAGAAATCTCATCCTTAACGATGGATTCTAGAATTTTGCCAACAACTGAGGTTAGGCTAATTGGCCTATAATTTTCCATCTTTTTTCTTGTTCCCTTCTTGAACAGTGGGGTTACAACAGCGATTTTCCAATCCTCTGGGACTTTCCCTGACTCCAGTGACTTTTGAAAGATCATAACTAACGCCTCCACTATTTCTTCAGCTATCTCCTTTAGAACTCTAGGATGTAGCCCATCTGGGCCCGGAGATTTATCAATTTTCAGACCTTTTAGTTTCTCTAGCACTTTCTCCTTTGTGATGGCAACCATATTCAACTCTGCCCCCATATCCCTACATATTTTACCCACTAATCCCTCTAACCTATGCATCTCAGGACACGAAGGGGCAATTTTAGCATGGCCAATCAACCTAACCAGCACATCTTTGGACTGTGGGAGGAAACCGGAGCACCCGAAGGAAACCCACGCAGACACGAGGAGAATATGCAAACTCCACACAGACAGTGACCCGAGGCCAGGAATCGAACCCAGGAGCTGTGAAGCAGCAGTGCTAACCACTGTGCTACCGTGCCACCGTGCAACATAAATCTGTCTTCTTCACATCAGGTTATGGATCTGACTTTTATGGTAGGAAAAACATCCGTCAGTTCAGTTCCTGTTATTCAACTCCTCCAAAACAGTCATGGGGGCGATGGGTTATTCACTCAGACATTTCCCTAAGATGCTTTTAATGTGATAATCCTTGGAAATTTAAACAGATAGTGAAAAAATCATGACAGTTCAATGAATCCGATCACATTGCAGAATGCCAAGACTAATATAACCTGCTGCCTGGCTAATTGGATTAGCTATGCTGCCTCACAGCACCAGGGACACAGGTTCGATTCCCGGCTTGGGTCACTGTCTGTGCGGAGTCTGCATGTTCTCCCCATGTCTGCATGGGTTTCCTGCGGCTGCTCCGGTTTCCTCCCACAGTCTGAAAAACGTGCTGTGAGGTGGATTGGCAACGCTAAAGTGTCCTTAGTGTCCACAGATGTACTGGATTGGTGGATTGGCCATTCTCCATTGCCCCTTAGTTTCCACCGATGTACTGGATAGAACATAGAACATAGAACATTACAGCGCAGTCCAGGCCCTTCGGCCCTCGATGTTGCGCCGACCAGTGAAACCAATCTAAAGCCCCTCTAAAATTCACTATTCCAATATCATCCATATGTTTATCCAATAACCATTTGAATGCTCTTAATGTTGACGAGTCCACGACTGCTGCAGGCAGGGCATTACACGCCCTTACTACTCTCTGAGTAAAGAACCTACCTCTAACGTCTGTCCTATGTCTCTCACCCCTCAATTTAAAGCTATGTCAACTCGTGCTAGCCAACACCATCCGAGGAAAAAGGCTCTCACTATCCACCCTACCTAATCCTCTGATTATCTTGTATGCCTCTATTAAGTCACCTCTTAACCTTCTCTCTAAAGAAAACAACCTCAAGACCCTCAGCCTTTCCTCATACGATTTTCCCACCATACCAGGCAACATCCTGGTAAATCTCCTCGGCACCCTTTCCAACACTTCCACATCTTTCCTATAATACGGCGACCAGAACTGTACGCAATACTCCAAATGTGGCCGCAACAGAGTTTTGTAGAGTTGCAGCATGACCTCCTGGCTCCGAAACTCAATCCCTCTACCAATAAAAGCTAACACACCGTACGCCTTCTTAACAACCCTATCAACCTGGGTGCCAACTTGCAGGGATCTATGCATATGGACTCCCAGATCCCTCTGCTCATCCACACTACCAAGTATCTTACCATTAGCCCAGTACTCTGTATTCCTGTTACTCCTTCCAAAGTGATTCACCTCACACTTTTCCGCATTAAACTCAATTTGCCACCTCTCAGCCCAGCTCTGCAGCTTATCTATGTCCCTCTGTAACCTGCCACTTCCCTCCGCACTGTCTACAACTCCACCGACTTTAGTGTCATCCGCAAATTTACTAATCCATCCTTCCACGCCCTCATCCAGATCATTAATAAAAATGACAAACAGCAGTGACCCCAAAACAGATCCTTGCGGTACACCACTAGTAACTGAACTCCAGGATAAATATTTCCAGTCAACCACCACCCTTTGTTTTCTTACAGCTAGCCAATTCCTGATCCAAACCACTAAATCACCCTCAATCCCATGTGTCCGTATTTTCTGCAAAAGCTTACCATGGGGAACCTTATCAAACGCTTTGCTGAAATCCATATACACCACATCAACCGCTTTACCCTCATCCACCTCTTTGGTCACCTTCTCAAAGAACTCAATAAGGTTTGTGAGGCACGACCTACCCTTCACAAAACCGTGCTGACTATCCCTAATCAAATTATTCCTTTCTAGGTGATCATAAATCCTATCTCTTATAATCCTTTCCAATACTTTGCCCACAACAGAAGTAAGGCTCACTGGTCTATAATTACCAGGGTTGTCCCTACTCCCCTTCTTGAACAAGGGAACAACATTTGCTATCCTCCAGTCTCCTGGCACTGTTCCTGTAGACAATGGCGACACAAAGATCAAAGCCAAAGGCTCTGCAATCTCCTCTCGAGCTTCCCAGAGAATCCTAGGATAAATCCCATTCGGCCCAGGGGACTTATCTATTTTTACCCTTTCCAGAATTGCTAACACCTCCTCCTTATGAACATCAATCCCATCCAGTCCAACAGCCTGCATCTCACTACTCCCCTCAACAACACCGTCCCTCTCCAGTGTGAATACCGACGAAAAATATTCATTTAGTGCCTCTCCTGTCTCTTCAGACTCCTGTCCTTGACTGGCCCTAATCTTACCCTAGTCATTCCTTTACTCCTGACATACCTATAGAAAGCTTTAGGGTTTTCCTTGATCCTACCCACCAAAGGCTTCTCATGTCCCCTCCTGGCTCTTCTTACCTCTTTCTTTAGGTCCTTCCTGGCTAACTTGTAACTCTCAAGCGCCCTAACTGAGCCTTCACGTCTCATCTTAATATAAATCTCCTTCTTCCTCTTCACAAGAGATTCAACCTCCTTAGTAAACCACGATACCCTCACACGTCTGCTTCCTCCCTGCCTGACAGGTACATATTTATCAAGGATGCGTAGTAGCTGTTCCTTGAACAAGCTCCACATTACAATTGTGCCCATCCCCTGCAGTTTCCTTCCCCAACCTATGCCAGCTAAATCTCGCCTAATTGCATCATAATTTCCTTTCCCCCAGCTATAACTTTGCCCTTTGGTACATACTATCCCTTTCCATTGCTAAAGTAAACGTAATCGAATTGTGGTCTCTGTCACCAAAGTGCTCACCTACCTCCAAATCTAACACCTGGCCTGGTTCATTACCCAGTACCAAATCCAATGTGGCCTCCCCTCTTGTTGTTCTATCTACATACTGCGTCAGGAAGCCTTCCTGCACACACTGGACAAAAACCGACCCCTCTAAAGTACTCGAACTATAGCTTTTCCAGTCAATATTTGTAAAGTTAAAGTCCCCCAGTACAACTACCCTGTTACTTTCGCTCCTATCCAAAATCATCTTTGCAATCTTTTCCTCTACATCTCTGGAACTTTTCGGAGGTCTATAAAAAACTCCCAACAGGGTGACCTCTCCTTTCCTGTTTCTAACCTTAGCCCAAACTACCTCAGTGGACGAGTCCTCATCAAATGTCCTTTCTGCCACCGTAATACTGTCCTTGACTAACAATGCCACACCTCCCCCTCTTTTACCACCTTCCCTGCACTTACTGAAACATCTAAACCCCGGAACCTGCAACAACCATTCCTGTCCCTGTTCTATCCATGTCTCTGAGATGGCCACAACATCGAAATCCCAGGTACCAACCCATGCTGCAAGCTCGCCCACCTTATTCTGGATGCTCCTGGCGTTGAAGTATACACACTTCAAACCGCCTTCCTGCCTGCCAGTACACTCCTGCGACTCTGAAACCTCATCCATGACCTCATTACTCTCAACCTCCTGTACACCGGAGCTACAATTCAGGTACCCGCCCCCCCCCCCGCCCCCCCGCTGAATTAGTTTAAACTCTCCCGAAGTGCATTAGCAAATTTCCCCCCCAAGATATTAGTACCCCTCTGGTTCAAGTGCAGACCATCCTGTTTGTAGAGGTCCCACCTACCCCAGAAAGTGCCTCAATTGTCCAGGTATCTGAAACCCTCCCTCCTGCACCATCCCTGTAACCACGTGTTCAACTGCTCTCTCTCCCTATTCCTCTCCTCACTATCACGTGGCACGGGTAACAAACCAGAGATAACAACTTTGTTTGCTCTAGCCCTAAGCTTCCACCCTAACTCCCTGAATTTCTGCCTTACATCTCCATCCCTTTTCCTACCGATGTCTTGAGTGCCTATGTGAACCACAACTTGGGGCTGGTCCCCCTCCCCCTTAAGGATATCGAAAACACGATCCGAGACATCGTGGACTCTGGCTCCTGGGAGGCAACACACCAACCGCGAGTCTCTCTCGTTCTCGCAGAATCTCCTATCCGTCCCTTTAACTATGGAGTCCCCAATGACCAATCCTCTACTTCTCTCCCCCCTTCCCTTCTGAGCCACAAGGACAGACTCTGAGCCAGTGACCTGTACACCATGGCTTACCCCTGCTAAGTCGTCTACCCCAACAGCATCCAAAAGTGTACTATCCCCAATTTCTACGACATTTTTTGTTTCTCCCCCAACTTGGATGGCTCCCTGTACCTTGGTGCTGGATAGGTGGATGGGCCATTCTACATTGCCCCTTAGTGTCCACATATGTGCAGGTTAGGTGGATTGGCCATTCTACATTGCCCCTTTGTGTCCACATATGTGTAGGTTTGGTGGATTGGCCATTCTACATTGCCCCCTAGTGTCCACAGATGTGCAGGTTAGGTGGATTGGCCATTCTACATTGCCCCTTAATGTCCACAGATGTCCGGGATAGCTGGATTGGCCATGCTAATTGCCCCTTAGTGTCCACAGATGTGCGGGTTAGGTGGATTGGCCATGCTAATTGCCCCTTACTGTCCAAAGATTTGCAGCTCAGGTGAATTGGTCATGCTAAATTTAGCACTCATACCACGATGAAATCATAGAATTCTAGTGCAGAAGGAGGCCATTCAGCTCATCGAGTCTGCACCGGCCACAATGCCATCCAGACCCTGTCCCTGTAACCCCATGCATTTACCCTAGCTAGTCTCCCTGACAATAAGGGCAATTTAGCATGGCCAATCCACCTAACCTGCATATCTTTGGACTGTGGGAGGAAACCGGAGCACCCGGGGGAAACCCACGCAGACACGGGGAGAACGTGCAAACTCCACACAGACAGTGACCCGAGGCCAGGAATCGAACCCGGGTCCCTGGCGCTGTGACACCCCACGAAGTATCAATCTATTTCTGAATATCAAGATTTATTAATGTTGGAGGTACAGAGTGTGAGCAGAATAAGAAGATTTTAGGGCACCTTCGTGTTGAGCTGGGTCAGAGAACGGGGCTTTAAACATTTGAATTCAGTTTGTAAAATCTGGAAATAAGTCAGTGAAAATAGCGGTGAAGTTGATGGGTTGTTGTAAAAACCTGACCAGTTCACTGATGTACTTTGGGAGAGGTCCTTACCCAGGCTCAGCTCTACGTGGCTCCAGCCCCACACCAATGTGGTTGACTCAACTGTCCTCTGAAGTGACTGAGTCAGCCCTGTGGTTGTAAGAAAGCTCCAACGATGAATGTCCAAGGATGGACACTAAAGTCAGCAATGCCCACACACTGAGAATGAACAATACTGATTTTGGCACGACACATCGGTTATGTTACACCACACTAAGGGCCTCATGGTCTGATTTGCCAGCGGGATAAAGCCTCAGAACAGCAGGTTGTGTCGTGTCCAAAGATGTGCAGGTTGGGTGGATTGGCGATGCTGAATTGCCCCTTAGTGTCCAAAGATGAGAAGGACAGGTGGATTAACCATGCTAACTTGTCCCTGAGTGTCCAAAGATCTGGAGGATCGGTTGATTGGCCATGTTAAATTGCCTTAACGGCGCGAAAACGTGGTAAAGTCAGGTGTGAGGCGATTAGTACAATCTGTGCAGATGTACACTTTACCAAGGCCCGAAAATGGCCGCGATCCGAACCGCGCCCGAAATGGGTGATGCATTTAAATTGACTTAATGAGCTGGATGCCCAATCGTACCTGCATTTCCCCCCTTACCATCGCGTTCGCCTGTCCAGATTCGGCGCGGAACAGATGTGCTCGGCAAAGGTCTGTTTCGGGCAGTCCAGCTCTGAGGAGGTAAGATCAGAGCTTCTGGCGGCTCTCTGACTCAGATCACTGGTGGGGGGAGAGGGGGTGTGGGTGCGGGAGGCCGGAGGTGGATCAGATCATTCTCTGGTCATGGGGGGAGGGGAGGGAGGTGGATCAGATCATTCTCTGGTGAAGGGGGCAGCGGTGGGAGGGTTGCCATTGCCAGTCTGCGGGTGATCGGTGGGGGGGGGGGGTCGCGATCGGTCTGGGTAGTGGGGGAGGTGGGTGTAAAGGGGGATAGTTATGTTGTGGGGTGGGACGATGTCTGTGGGGGCCATCACTCCCACCTTTCGCTCCCAGGTCACTTGATCCGCTTGTTGCTGCCCGGGAGCGATGTGACAGGGGCGCCCATTTCAGATGTATTTCTCACTGCGCACGCGCAGTTCAGAGCTCCGATCGGAGTTGCAGCGTTTCGAGAGCGAGAAGCCCCGCCCACAGAGCGATTCAGACTCACAATGTTTTTTCCAGGTTAGGTGCGTATGGGGCCCCCGGAGAACAGATTTCCAAGTCAGATCTGAATTGCGTCCAGATTCAGCACTTGGAATCAAAATGGTAAAATCGGGCCCTTAGTGTGCAAAGGTGTACAGGTTCGGGGGATTGGCCATGCTAAATTGCCCCTTAGTGTCCAAAGACATGCTGGTCAGGTGCATTGGCCATGCTAAATTCTCCCTGAGTACATGCGAACAGGTGCCGGAGTGTGGCGACTCGGGGATTTTCACAGTCGATTCATAGAGATTTACAGCATGGAAACAGGCCCTTTGGCCCAACTTGTCCACAAATCCCAGTTTTCACCAATAGGCTTGTCCCAATTGCCCGCATTTGGCCCATATCCCTTTGTACCCATAGAAATCATAGAATCCCTAATGTGCAGAAGGAGGCCATTTGGCCCATCGTGTCTGCACCAATCACAATCCCACCCAGACCCGATCCCTGTAACCCCACTCTTTTATCATGCTAGTCCACCTGACACTAAGGGGCAATTTGCTATGGCCAATCAACCTAACCTGCTCACCTTTGGACTGTGGAAGGGAACTGGAGCACCCGGGGGAAACCCACGCAGACACGGGGAGAACGTGCAGACTCCACACAGACAGAGACCTGAGGCTGGAATTGAACCCGGGTGCCTGCCGCTGTGAGGCAGCAGTGCTAACCACTGTGCCACCGTGCAGCCCATCTTACCCATGTAACTGTCTAAATGCTTTTTGAAAGGCAAAATTGTACCCGTCTCTACTACTGCCTCTGGCAGCTCATTTGCGTTGTGACGTTTCAACAAAATTAACTTAATTGCAGCGTTAATATAAGCCTACTTGTGACCAATACATAAACGTTAATCTGCAAACGGTGCCATCTTTGATGAAGAGTAAGATAAAAGCAAAATACCGCGGACGCTGGAATCTGAAATTAAAACAGGAAATGCTGGAAAAACTCAGCAGGTCCGACAGCATCTGAGAGAAAAGAGCAAATGTTTCAACTCTGGATGACCCTTCGTCAGACTCAAAGCGTTGTCTCGATTCTCTCTTCTGTCTGTGTGGAGTTTGCACATTCCCTCCGTGTCTGTGTGGGTTTCCTCCGGGTGCTCCGGTTTCCTCCCGCAGTCCAAAGATCTGCAGGTTAGGTGGATCGACCATGATAAATCACCACTTAGTGTCAGGGGGACTTGCAGGGTAAATATGTGGGGTTACGGGGATAGGGCCTGGGTGGGATTGTTGTCGGTGTAGGCTCGATTGGCCAAATGGCCTCCTTCTGCACTGTAGGGATTCTATGATTCACAGATGCTGTCAGACCTGCTGAGATTTTCCAGTATTTTCTGTTTTTGATAAAGTTATACCTCCCAAAGTAAACAGACAGTGGAAACAGAAGGTCCCTTATTTCATAACAAAATGGTGATTTTCGAACCACTGCCCAGAATCGACAGTCAGAAAAGGAACTTTGCTGTTAAATTAAAGTACTGTGTTCAGTGAAGCACGTTAAAATAATCTGGGTCAAATACCTTCAATTCACAATTTTGATTACACAATAAGGATTACACAATATTGATTCCACAATAATGATTACACAATAAGGATTACACAATATTTATTACACAATAAGGATTACACAACATTGATTACACAATATTGATTACACAGTATTGATTACACAACATTGATTACACAATATTAATTACACAACATTGATTACACAGTTATGATTACACAACATTGATTACACAATATTAATTACAGAACATTGATTACACAGTTATGATTACACAACATTGATTACACAATATTTATTACACAATAAGGATTACACAACATTGATTACACAATATTAATTACACAACATTGATTACACAGTTATGATTACACAACATTGATTACACAATATTAATTACAGAACATTGATTACACAGTTATGATTACACAACATTGATTACACAATATTAATTACACAACATTGATTACACAGTTATGATTACACAACATTGATTACACAATATTACAAAGAACACAGAACAAAACAGCACAGGAACCAGCCCTTCGGCCCTCCAAGTCCACGCCGCTCCCTGGTCCAAACTAGACCATTCTTTTGTATCCTTCCATTCCCACTCCGTCCATGTGGCTAACCAGATAAGTCATAATCGTTCCCAGTGTATCCGCCTCCACCACTTTGCCCGGCAGCGCATTCCAGGCTCCCACCACCCTCTGTGTAAAATACGTCCTTCTGATATCCGTGTTAAACATTCCCCCTCTCACCTTGAACCTATGACCCCTCGTGAACGTCACCACCGACTTGGGAAAATGCTTCCCACGGTTCACCCTAACTTTGCCTTTCATAATTTTATACACCTCGATTAGGTCACCCCCCATTCTCCGTCTTTCTAGTGAGAACAACCCCAGTTTACCCAATCTCTCCTTATAACTAAGCCCTTCCATACCAGGCAACATCCTGGTAAACCTCCTCTGTATTCTCTCTTAAGCCTCCACGTCCTTCTGGTAGTGTGGCGAACGGAACTAGGTGCAGTATTCCAAATGCGGCTGAACCAACGTTCTATACAACTGCAACATCAGACCCCAACTTTTATACTCTATGCCCCATCCTATGAAGGCAAGCATGCCATATGCCTTATTCACTACCTTCTCCACCTGTGACGTCACCTTTAAGGATCTGTGGACTTGCACACCCAGGTCCCTCTGCGTATGTACACCCTTTATGGTTCTGCCATTTACCGTATAGCTCCCCCCGACGTTAGTTCTACCAAAATGCATCACTTCGCATTCATCTGGATTGAACTCCATCTGCCATTTCTTTGCCCAAATTTCCAGCCTATCGATATCCTTCTGTAGCCTCTGACAATGTTCCTCACTATCTGCAAGTCCAGCCATTTTCGTGTCGTCCGCAAAGTTACTGATCACCCCAGTTACACCTTCTTCCAGATCGTTTATATATATATATATCACAAACAGCAGAGGTCCCAATACAGAGCCCTGCGGAACACCACTAGTCACAGGCATGGAGCCGGAAAAAGACCCTTCCACTACCACCCCTCTGTCTTCTGTGACCAAGCCAGTTCTCCACCCATCTAGCCACTCCCCCTTTATCCCGTGAGATCCAACATTTTGCACCAACCTACTATGAGGGACTTTGTCAAACGCTTTACTAAAGTCCATATAGACGACATCCACGGCCCTTCCATCGTCAACCATTCTCGTCACTTCTTCAAAAACCTCCACCAGGTTAGTGAGGCATGACCTCCCTCTCACAAAACCATGCTGACTATCGTTAAGGAGTTTATTCCTTTCTAAATGCACATACATCCTATCTCTAAGAATCCTCTCCAACAACTTCCCTACCACGGACGTCAAGCTCACCGGCCTATAATTTCCCGTTTTATCCTTCCTTCCCTTCTTAAATAACGGGACCACATTAGCTATCCTCCATTCCTCTGGGACCTCACCTGTGTCCAGTGACGACACAAAGATTTGCGTCAGAGGCCCAGCGATTTCATCTCTCGTCTCCCTGAGCAGCCTTGGATAGATTCCATCAGGCCCTGGAGATTTGTCAGTCTTTATATTCCCTAAAAAACCTAACACTTCCTCCATTGTGATGGAGATTTTCTCTAACGGGTCAACAGTCCTGCCGAGACACTCCCAGTCAACACATCCATTTCCTTTGTGAGTACCGACGCACTGTATTCATTTAGGATCTCCCCTACTTCTTTGGGCTCTAAGCATAATTCCCCACTTTTGTCCCTGAGGGGTCCGATTTTTTTCCCTGACACCCTTTTGCTCCGAACGTATGAATAAAATGCCTTGGGATTCTCCTTAATCCTGTCTGCCAAGGACATTTCGTGACCTCTTTTTTCCCTTCTAATTGCTCGTTTGAATTCTTTCCTACTTTCTTTGTATTCCTCCAGAGCTCCCTCCGTTTTTAGCTGCCTGGACCAACGTACGCCACTCTTTTCTTTTTCACCAATCCCTCAATTTCCCTGGTTATCCATGGTTCTCGAATCCGACCCTTCCTGTCCTTCTTTTTTACAGGCACATGCTTGTCCTGTAGCCCTAACAACCGTTCCTTAAAAGACTGCCACATACCAGATGTGGATTTACCCTCAAACAGCCTCTCCCAATCACCAGCTGCCAATTTCTGCCTAATCCCACTTAAGTTAGCCTTCCCCCAATCCAACACCTTACCCTTGGGACACCACTCATCATTTTCCATCACTATCCTGAAGCTAACAGAATTGTGGTCACTATTTGCCACATGTTCCACTACCAAAACTTTGAAAACCTGACCGGGCTCAATCCCCAGTACTCGGTCCAGTATCGCCCCCTCTCTAGTCGGGCGATCTACATATTGTTCCACAGAACCTTCCTGTACACATTTTACAAATTCCTCCTCATTCAGACTCCCAGCCCTACGCGATTTCCATTCTATACCAGGGAAATTGAAGTCTCCCACGACAACAACCCTATTTTTCCTGCACATATCCATTCTCTCCTGACATTTCCATTCTTCCACTTCCCTTGGGCTGTTGGGGGGCCTGCAGTATACCCCCAACATAGTGACAGCTCCATTCCTGTTGCTAAGCTCCACCCACAGTGACTCGTTACACGACCCCGCTGAATTGTCCTCCCTCTGCACCGCAGTAATATGCTCTCAAACTAATACTGCAACTTCCCCACCTCTTTTGGTCCCTCCTCTGTCTCGCCTAAAACACTTGTACCCCGGAATATTCAGAATATTGATTACACAACTTTGATTACACAGTATTGATTACAGTGCTTTGATTACACAATATTGATTACAGAACTTTGATTACACAATATTGATTAAACAATATTGATTACACAACATTGATTACACAACATTGATTACACAACATTGATTACACAATGTTGATTACACAATATTGATTACACAACATTGCTTACACAATACTGATTACACAATATTGTTGATACAACATTCAGACAGACAGTGAAGAAATATAAACGGCATCATAATCTCTGTAAACTGCTCAGTTTCCTTTAATTGACTGGTACTGGAGTGTGAAAAGACTACAATGTGACCAGCACATATTCACTTCGCAAAAGCGATTCACATTCTAAGAGATGTATCATAAAGAGTGCATTATACATGCTGAATTATATTATGCTGGTCTACACCTGAATCGGAAGGGGACCAATATCCTGGGGGGTAAATTTGCTAAGGCCATGCAGGGAGGTTTAAACTGATTCGGGGGGGGGGAGGGATCCTGAGTAGTGGGGCTGAAAGTGAGGGATGCATGGATGGGGACTGCAATACACGGCATTGCAGAGGTGAGGTGGAGCAGGGTTTGAAATGTGTATACTTCAATGCCAGAAGTATTCGCAATAAAGTGGGTGAACTTGCAGCGTGGATCAGTACCTGGGACTTCGATGTTGTGGCTATTTCAGAGACATGGATAGAGCAGGGGCAGGAATGGATGCTGCAGGTCCCGGGGTTCAAATGTTTTAGTCGAAGTAGGGAAGGAGGTAGAAGAGGGGGAGGGGTAGCATTATTGGTCAGAGATTGTATCACAGTGTCAGAGAGGAGGTTTGATGAGGACTTATCTGTTGAGGTAGTATGGGCGGAGATTAGAAATAGGAGAGGAGAGGTCAACCTGTTGGGAGTCTTTTATAGACCTCCTAAAAGTTCTAGAGAGGTTGAGGAAAGGATTGCTGAGTCAATCCTGCTTAGGAGTGAAAGTAATAGGGCAATTGTTATGGGGGATTTTAACTTTACGAATATTGACTGGAATTGTTATAGCTCTAGCTCGTTAGAGGGGTCAGTTTTTGTTCAAAGCGTGCAGGAAGGTTTTTTGACTCAGTATGTAGACAGGCCAACTAGAGGTGAGGCTATATTGGATCTGGTGCTGGGAAATGAGCCGGACCAAGTGCTAGACTTGGAAGTTGGTGTGCATTTTGGTGATAGTGACCACAATTCGGTTACGTTCACCTTAGTGATGGAAAGGGATAGGCATGAACCTCGGGCCAGTGGTTTTAGCTGGGGTAAGGGTAATTATGAGGCTATTAGGAGAGAATTAGGAAACATAGGTTGGACTAGGAGATTACAGGGACTGGGAACGTCCGACATGTGGAGTTTCTTCAAGGAGCAGCTACTGCGAGTCTGTGATAGGTATGTCCCTGTCAGGCAAGGAGGAATTGATAGGGCTAGGGAACCGTGGTGCACCAAAAAAGTTTCTTTGTTGGTTAAAAAGAAAAAGGAGGCTTATGTTTGGATGAGACGTGAGCACTCGGGTAGTGCACTAGAAAGCTTTAGATTGGCTAGGAGGGAGTTGAAGAGCGAGCTTAGAAGGGCTAAAAGGGGACATGAGAAGACTTTGGCGGATAGGGTTAAAGAGAATCCTAAGGCGTTCTATAGGTATGTCAAGAACAGAAGGCTGGTTCGGGCAAGTTTAGGGCCAGTTATAGATGGCAGAGGGAAGTTATGTGTGGAACCGGAGGAGATTGGTGAAGCATTGAACCAATATTTCTCTTCGGTGTTCACGCAAGGGGACATGAATATAGCTGAGGAAGACACTGGGTTGCAGGGGAGTAGAATTAACAGTATTACAGTTGATAAGGAGGATGTGCATGATATTCTGGAGGGTCTGAAAATAGATAAATCCCCTGGTCCGGATGGGATTTATCCAAGGATTCTCTGGGAGGCAAGAGAAGTGATTGCAGAGCCTCTGGCTCTGATCTTCAGGTCGTCGTTGGCCTCTGGTATAGTACCAGAAGATTGGAGGTTAGCGAATGTTGTTCCATTATTTAAGAAGGGGAACAGAGACTTCCCCGGGAATTATAGACCGGTGAGTCTCACTTCTGTTGTCGGCAAGATGTTGGAAAAAATTATAAGGGATAGGATTTATAGTTATTTGGAGAGTAATGAATTGATAGGTGATAGTCAGCATGGTTTTGTGGCAGGTAGGTCGTGCCTTACTAACCTTATTGAGTTTTTTGAGAAAGTGACCAAGGAGGTGGATGGGGGCAAGGCAGTGGACGTGATATATATGGATTTTAGTAAGGCGTTTGATAAGGTTCACCATGGTAGGCTTCTGCAGAAAATGCAGATGTATGGGATTGGGGGTGATCTAGGAAATTGGATCAGGAATTGGCTAGCGGATAGGAAACAGAGGGTGGTGGTTGATAGTAAATATTCATCATGGAGTGCGGTTACAAGTGGTGTACCTCAGGGATCTGTTTTGGGGCCACTGCTGTTTGTAATATTTATTAATGACCTGGATGAGGGTATAATTGGGTGGATTAGCAAATTTGCTGATGACACCAAAGTCGGTGGTGTGGTAGACAGTGAGGAAGGGTGTCGTAGTTTGCAGGAAGACTTAGACAGGTTGCAATGTTGGGCCGAGAGGTGGCGGATGGAGTTTAATGCGGAGAAGTGTGAGGTAATTCACTTTGGTAGGAATAACAGATGTGTTGAGTATAGGGCTAACGGGAGGACTTTGAATAGTGTGGAGGAGCAGAGGGATCTAGGTGTATGTGTACATAGATCCCTGAAAGTTGGGAATCAAGTAGATAAGGTTGTTAAGAAGGCATATGGTGTCTTGGCGTTTATTGGTAGGGGGATTGAATTTAGGAGTCGTAGCGTTATGTTGCTACTGTACACAACTCTGGTGCGGCCGCACTTGGAGTACTGTGTGCAGTTCTGGTCCCCACATTACAGGAAGGATGTGGAGGCTTTGGAGAAGGTGCAGAGGAGGTTTACCAGGATGTTGCCTGGTATGGAGGGGAGATCCTATGAGGAGAGGCTGAGTGAGTTGGGATTGTTTTCGCTGGAAAGGCGGCGGCTAAGAGGGGATCTTATTGAAACATATAAGATGATTAGAGGATTAGATAGGGTGGATAGTGATAGCCTTTTTCCTCTGATGGAGAAATCCAGCACGAGGGGGCATGGCTTTAAATTGAGGGGGGGTAGTTACAGGACCGATGTCAGGGGTAGGTTCTTTACCCAGAGAGTGGTGAGGGATTGGAATGCCCTACCAGCATCAGTTGTAAATGCGCCTAGTTTGGGGGCGTTTAAGAGAGCCGTAGATAGATTCATGGACGATAAGAAATTGGTTTAGGTTGGAGGGTCACTTTTTTTTTTTTTTTTTTTTTTTTTTTTTTTTTTTTTTTTTTTTTTTTTTTTGTTTGTAACTGGTCGGTGCAACATCGTGGGCCGAAGGGCCTGTTCTGCGCTGTAATGTTCTATGTTCTATGTTCTATGAATTCCAAGATCACAGCATTCCCGTGAACCATCGAACCCACGGCAGTGCAGAAGGAGGCCCTACGGCCCATCGAGTCTGCACCGACTCTCTGACAGAGCATCTTATCTGTATTGGAATGATCCGGGTACATGTTTTCTTTTAAGACCAAAGTTAATGTTTAAATGTGAAGACCTGAACGCCTCTCAATGCACAAATATTGTTCGTTTCAACATCATTTCCTGCAAACTTTAACATAAATCTGTTTGTTCTGTATCAGGATATGTCCCTAAATATTACAGTGAGGATAACAAACTTCATTGAACTTTTTGCCATTCATCTCCTCCAATAAATTCGTGAGGTGATTGATTAAGCACTAAAATAATTCACAAAGTTTGTTTCAAGCTTGAGAATACTTGAAACATAGAGTGCAAAATCACTGGGGACTTCATTGGGGCAGCACAGTGGTCAGCACTGCTACCTCACAGCGCCAGGGACCCAGGTTCGATTCCCGGCTTGGGTCACTGTGTGGAGTTTGCATGTTCTCCCCCATATCAGCGTGTGTTTTGTCCGGGTGCTCCGGTTTCCTCCCACAGTATGAAAGACGTGCCGATTGCAGTGCAGAAGGTGTCTATTCGGCCCTTCACGCCTGCACTGACCATAAACCCACCCAGCCCCCATGCCGGTAATCCCTATTTACCCTTGCTAGTGCCCCCTGGCACTGAGGGGGAATTTAGGCATGGCCAAACTACCTAACTCGCACATCTTTGAAGTGTGGGAGGAAGCTTGGGCACCCCGAGGAAACCCACGCAGACACGGGGAGAACTTTCAGACATCACACAGACAGTGATCCAAGTTGGGAATTGAACCCGGGTTCCTGCGCTGTGAGGCAGTAGTGCTAACCATTGTGTCACCGTGTGGCCCAGTCATTCACTGGCGCTTGAGACCTTGCAATGTAATCAGAACCTGTCTGATACAGTAAACAATAAATCACATTCTAAAAGATTTATCACAAACTGTGCATCAAATGCTGCTATTCCAGAGAACTTCAAGTTTTTAGTGTCCAGAACACCAACAACCTGTCCTGATCCCCACATGCCGACACTATAGTTCAGAAAGCCCACCAACGCCTCTTACTTTCTCAGAAGACTGAGGAAATTAGGCATGACAGCTACGAATCTCAATAACTTTTACAGATGCATTCTTTCTGGTTGGGTCACAGCTTGGTATGTCTCCTGCTCTGCCCAAGACTGTAAGGAAGTACAAAAGGTTTTGAATGTAGCCCAATCCATCACGCAAACAAGCCTCGCATCCATTGACTCTGTCTATACTTCCCGCTGTCTCGGCAACGCATCCAGCATTATTCAGGACCCCACGTACCCGGGACATTCTCTCTTCTACCTTCTTTCTTCGGGAAAAAGATACAAAAATCTGAGGTCACGTACCAATCGACTAAAGAACAGCTTCTTCTCTGCTGCCGTCAGACTTTTGAATTGACTTACCTCGCATTTAGTTGATCTTTCTCTGCACCCGAGCTATGACTGTGACACACTACATTCTGCACTCTCTCCTTTCCTTCTCTATGTTTTGTCTGGAAAGCGCGCAAGAAACAATACTTTTCATTATATGTTAATAAATGTGACAATAATAAGTCAAATCAAAATAAACTGAAAATTAAGCTCCCATCAATTTTGTGAAGCCCTTTCAGTCCCAGCAAGTCATTTGCAGTTGTCTTATTTACCAAACGGTCGCTACTGATCCGTTTGAGACATTAATATTCAAAAGAAAACAAGAATAAATGAGCTTCTTGTTGCCAGGATCTGAGATTTAGTGTTGATCTAAAAGGTAACTCAGTAAAAAGAAAGGTAATTCCACAAGAAAACCAGATGAATGGGAAATCGAATAGCTTTTTCCATAATTCACACAGACCCATAATTTGCAAAACCGTGGTTATATGATGCAGTCATAAAACAATGTGAATTTTAAATTGTATCTCTGCAAATCATCTTAATTTGGATTGCTCATCCACACAGACCACGATTCCAGCTATGGAAACTCTTTTAATTCATATCATTCATTCTCTCTCTCTATATTTGTTTACCCAACAATAATAAGATCAGATAGTCTGAGACGAGGTGACACAGTGGTTAGTGCTGCTCCCTCACAGCGCCAGAGACCAGGGTTCGCTTCCCGGCTTGGGTTACTGTCTGTGCGGAGTCTGACTGTTGTCCCCCATGTCATAGAGTCAGAGAGGTTTACAGCATGGAAACAGGCCCTTCAGCCCAACTGGTCCATGCCACCTTTTTTAACCACTTAGCTACTCCCAATTGCCTGCATTTAGCCCATATCCCTCTCTACCCATCTTACCCATGTAACTGTCTAAATGCTTCTTAAAAGACAAAATTGTATCCGCCTCTGCTACTGCCTCTGGCAGCTTCTTCCAGACATTCACCGCCCTCTGTGTGAAACAATTGTCCCTCTGGGCCTTTTTGCATCTCTCCCCTCTCACCTTAAAGCTATGTCCACTACCTTTGGAGTCCCCTACCTTCGGGAAAAGATGTGGACTATCTGGGGCGGCACAGTGGCACAGTGGTTAGCACTGCTGCTTCACAGCACCAGGGACCCGGGTTCAATTCTGGTCTCACGTCACTGACTGTGTGGAGTTGGCACATTCTCCCTGTGTCTGCGTGGGTTTCCTCCGGGTGCTCCGGTTTCCTCCCACATTCCAAAGATGTGTGGGTTAGGTTGATTGGCCATGCTAAATTGACCCTAGTGTCAGGGGAATTAGCAGGGATATGTGGGGTTATGGGAATAGGGCCTGGGTGGGATTGTGGTCGGTGCAGACTTGATGGGCCGAATAGCCTCCTTCTGCACTCCAGGGATTCTGTGATTTGATGTTTAACACAGAAGTGAATTTGAAACATTATTTCTGTTTTCCTCCCCAGACAAACACGTTCTTTCCTGGCTGGTCTTTCGGGGCGTGGTTGTTGTTTGCGCTTAGAATCTGCTTCAGCACTTGATGTAACATCACTCCAGTCGTTGCATAAGCAGTAACACCGAAGATATCATTGTAGAGGACATCAACCCACTTCCTGCGAGGTTCATTGCAGCTGAATATCACATGAAGCAACTAGAGCAGCATCACCTTCGGAGAAATGAAGACCAGAGTGCGATTGTAAACTACCAACATTTTTAAAACCTGCAGGAGACATTCGACCTCCGGCATTTGTTGAAACTTCTTTTTGTAAAAGTCTTTGAAGACCAATGAGCCAAACTGTCGTGGAAACTGCATTTTATTTCAGGATTTGAATATTTCAAGCAGCCTCATTGTCAGGTATACTTGTTCCTCAACAGAAAACAGAAGATTCATTCCTGAAACATTACACTGTGCATCACATCATTGAGCTGACAGCAAATTAGCATCATGACATTGCTGTTTTAACTGGGGAATCTGGCCGAAAAATCTCTTATTTATAATATCGTGCGGAATAAAAAAAGACGTTCCTTCTCATTTTAAACATCGCCATTCTGTGAAACATGGGAGCTAAAAAAAACATAGCACGGGAGTTACTCATGACGATGCTTTGTCCGTCAGGCTCCCTTCTCATTTCTCATTCTGAAACCATCCAGTAAATCCCGGTGGCCACATGATGGTTTTGCCTTGTTAAATGTTGCATTATTTTGGGTTGAATGGAATCCAGTGGTTCAGTTCCGTTTTTGCATTGGCTTCAAGCGGATCGAGTTGATACAGCTTTACATTCCATGGCATGACTTGAGCTGAGCTCAAAGCAGGTTGGACGGTTGAGTTCAGTTGAACGCTAAGATGTCACAGTAATTTCATTGCAATGTTAATGTAAGCCTACTTGTGACACTAATGAATAAACTTTTAAAATAACATTTTTATCAAAGACAACCTTTCTTGATTAGTGCCCTGCACCCTAACAGCCTCTCCACCTACAGGGAAACATCTACACTCGAGATACAGAATTTCAGTGACTCCCTATTCACAGGATAATATGTCGACATATCGATTGTGGTCCTTCAGTACTTTTCCATTCACAGAGATATACATTCTAAATATGTCTCTTTGCGCATCTCTATCCACACCTCCCATCCATTGACTCTGTCTACACTTCCCGCTGCCTCGCAAAAGCAGCCGGCATAATCAAGGACCCCACACCCGCCGGGCATTCTCCCTCCCACCTTCTTCCATCAGGTGACCTCCGTCTGAGGTCACGTACCAACCAACTCAAGAACAGCCTCTTCCTTGCTGCCATCAGACTTTTGAATGGACCTACCCCGCATTAAGTTGACCTTTCTCTCCACCCTAGATATGACTGTAACATTCAGCACCCTCTCCTTTCCCTGGAATCATAGAAACCCGACAGTGAAGAAAGAGGCCATTCGGCCCATCGAGTCTGCATTGACAACAATCCCACCCGGGTCCTATCCCCACCGTCCCAAATATTTACCCTGCTAATCCCTCTAACCTACATATCCCAGGACACTAAGGGGCAATTTATCATTGCCAATGCACCTAACCCGCACCCACCTTTGGATTTTGGGAGGAAACCAGATCCGGAGGAAACCCACGCAGACACGGGGAGAATGTGAAAACTCCACACAGACAGTGGCCCAAGCCGGGAATCAAACCCAGTTCTCTGGAGCTGTGATGCAGCAGTGCTAACCACCATGCCATTGTGCTGCTCACCACTGTGCAATATGCATTGTCTGTATAGCGTGCAAGAAATAATACCTTTCACTGTATACTAATACATGTGACAAGAATCAAATCAAATCAAAACAAATCATCACAAAATTAAATAATTTAATTTATTCCTCCATCTGCCAACTTGTTCCCCATTCTGTTATTTTGTCTATATCTCTGTGCAGCCCCTTTGAATCCTCCTCATAGCTTTAATTCACAATTAGTTTAGAATCATATTGGAAATCTGGTAGCTTACTCCCAGCATCTTCAGTTACTTTGTTGACATATATTGGCCGAGTGGTATTATCGCCAGACTATTAATCCAGAAACTCAGCTAATGTTCCAGGGACCCGGGTTCGAATCCCGCCACGACAGGCGATGGAATTGGAATGCAATAAAAAATATCTGGAATTAAGAATCTACTGATGCCCATGAAACCATTGTCGACTGTCGGAAAAGCCCATCTGGTTCACGAATGTCCTTCAGGGAAGGAAATCTGCCGTGCGGACCCGGTCTGGCTCACATGTGACTCCAGAGCCGCAGCAATGTGGTGGACTCTCAACTGCCCTCGAGCAAGTAGGGATGGGCAATAAATGTTGGCCCAGCCAGCGACGCCCATGTACCACGAACAAATAATAAAAAAACATAAACAGCTACATCCCCAATACAATTTTTTGCAATATTTCATAAGTTACAGCCAACCAGCCTGAATGTGCTTCAGTATCCCGACTCACTGTTCCGTGCCTGCTGACGAATTATCTATCCAATCCAGGCTGACAACCTGAGCCACAATCGGACACCTCGACTCTTTGTGCTGCATGCTATGGGATTGTTGTAATCCAAATCTATGACATCAACTGGCCCCATCGTGTAGGGCGGTTAACTCACTTGCCTACATGACAAGGGTGTGATTCAGTATACTACCAATGATGTGAGTTCAATATCCCTACAGGCTGCAGTGATTTGTAAATATTGTCTCCACAACTTGTCCAAGAGTGGCATAGACAGAGTGGATAGTCAGAGGCTCTTTCCTAGGGTAGAAACGTCAAGTACTAGGGGACATAGGTTAAAGGTGCGTGGGGAAAAGATCAGAGGAGATCTGTGAGGCAAGTTTTTTACACAGAGGGTGGTGAATGGCTGGAACGCGCTGCCCGAGGAGGTGGTGGGAGCAGGTACGAGAGCGGCATTTAAGGGGCATCTCGATGAATACATGAATAGAATGGGAATGGAAGGATACGGATTCTGTAAGTGCATACGGTTTTAATTTAGGCAGGCATTATGATCGGCGCAGGCTTGGAGGGCCGAAGGGCCTGTTCCTGTGCTGTACTGTTCTTTGTTCTTTGAGTGGTGTACTGAAATGGGCAGCACGGTGGTACAGTGGTTAGCACTGCTGCCTCACAGTGCCAGGGACCCGGGTTCGATTCCTGGCTTGGATCACTGTCTGTGCGGAGTCTGCATGTTCTCTCCGTGTCTGCATGGGTTTCCTCCGGGTGCCCCCGTTTTCTCCCACAGTCTGAAAGACGTGCTGGTTAGGTGCATTGGCCATGTTAAATTCTCCCTCTGTGTACCCAAACAGGCACTGGAGTGTGGGGACTAGGGGATTTTCACAGTAACTACATTGCAGTGTTAATGTAAGCCTACTTGTGACACTAATAAAAACAGCACATTTACTCTATCAGCAGTTATCTATTTCAGAGCACTAAAGTCGGCTTTAAGTTTTGGCGATGTTATATGGTTTAAATCCCTCGACTTATACTTATACTTCCACTCCAGATATTGAGAGCTCCTTGCTCTTATGAGTAAGTCCATTGGTTATCCTCTATTCCTGCTATGGAAATGACATGTTCCACTGTGAAAACAGATGCAGAATACAGAATCCTCAAAATAAAGATTCAGAAGGGTGCAGAGGGGGCATTCTTTCACATAGAGTGTGGTGAATGTCTGGAACAAGCTGCCAGAGGCAGTAGGAGAGGGGGGTACAATTTAGTATTTTAAAAAGCGTTTAGTCAGTTCCATGGGTACGATGGGTATAGAGAGACATGGGCCAAATGTGGGCAATTGGGACGAGCTTAAAGGTAAAAACTGGGCGGCACGGACATGTTGGGCCGAAGGGCCTGTTTCCATGCTGTAAACCTCAATGACTCGATAACATAGGAACATAGGAATTAAGAGCAGAAGTCGGCAAATTCAGCCCTTCGAGCCTGATCCGTCATTCAATCAGATCATGGCTGATTTCTCCCTGGTCTCAAATCCACCTCCCCACCTGTTCCCCATATCCCCCTCATCCTTTTTTTATTAGAAATATATCCATCTCCTTCCTGAAACCATTCAATGATTCAGACTCCCCCGCGCTCTGGGGCAGCGAGTTCCACAAACTCACCACCCTCTGCGAGAAGTAGTTCCTCCTCATCTCAGTTTTAAATCTATCGCCTCTCAACCTGTACCCTGTGACCTCTTGTTCGAGATTGCCCCATAAGAGGAAACATTTGGTCTACAGTTACTTTATCAATCCCTTTTAAAATTTTATATACCTCCATCAGATCCCCTCTCATCCCTCTGAACTCCAGTGAGTACAAGCCCAAAGTGATTAATCTCTCCTCATACGTCAATCCTCTCACCCCCAGAATCAATCTGGTGAACCTCCTCTGAACTGCCTCCAATGCAGCAACATCCTTCCTCAAATAAAGAGACCAAAACTGGACACAATATTGCAGATACTCTGTGGGATTTTCATAGAATCATAGATAAAGATTCTTATCACTTGGAAAGGTTTCATCAGTAATGAGGGGACCTTAGTACATTTTGTTTTACCCGAAGTGGGAGGCAGCCATTCCTGATCGAACGTGGACGATCTTAATATCTTGGAACAGTGGAGTTGAAAGAGGTGCGAGAGACAATGAAATGGGGGATGGGAGGGAAGGAGGATATGTAAGGAAAGTCACTGAGCTGAGTTATATGATTATATATAGAGGTGAGAGGGGAAAGATTTCAAAGGGAACTGAGGGGCAACTTCTTCAAACGGAGGGTGGTGTGTGTATGGAATGAGCTGCCAGAGAAAGTGGTTGAGGCAAGTTCAATAGCAACATTTAAAAAGCATTTGGATAGAGGGGAAGGATTAGAGGGATAAGGACCGAACGCGGGCAATTGGGACCAACTGGGATGGCACCATGGTCAGCATGGACTGTTTGGGCCGAAGGACCTGTTTCCATGCTGTATTGCTCTGTGACTCGATATAGGCCGTGTGACGAGATATTCTGTGACTAGCACTCTGCTGAGTGAAGTTGTAAAACTTGAAGAGTCCATCCAGAAACCAAGAAAGATTTATGTTTCAAAATACACCCCTGTTTCTGAATATTTTGGCTTTCCACAGTGCAGTGGAAGAGTGTCAGAATTCATGTGGTTTGCCTTGAATATTGTGATAGCAGTTTTGCCTTGAGTATTATTTCTGGAATTTGATCGATCAACATCTGTAAGAGATAATTGACAAGAAATTAGCAGGGGGGTAGCAGGGTAAATATGTGGGGTGATGGGGATAGGGCCTGGGTGGGAATGTGGTCAGTGCGGACTCGATGGGCCAAATAACCTCCTTCTGCACTGTAGGGATTCTATGATTCTATGATCTTGGTTTCAGATAAAGCTCGGCACAACATTGTGGGCCGAAGGGCCTGTTCTGTGCTGCACTGTTCTATGTTCTATCTATGAAAGTGCTTATAAGACTATTCTCACCAACTGGAATTTTAATAAGACTGTCCATAATATACCACCTAAATCTCCCACACCTCATTTTTAAATTTTGCCTCCTCGTAACTGACCCTTCAGCTCAGGGGAACAGCTGCTCTCTCACCACCCTGTCCATGTCCTTCATAATCTTGTACACCTCGATCAGGTCACCCCTCAGTCTTTGCTCCAGAGAGAACAAACCAAACCGATCCTACCTCTCTTCATAGCTTAAATGTTCCATCCCAGGCAGTATCCTGGTGAATCTCCTCTGGACCACCTCCAGTGCAATCACATCCTTCCTATAATGTGTCGACCAGAACTGCACACAGTGCTCCAGCTGTGGCCAAACCAACGCTCCTATACAACTCCATCATGACCTCTACGTTTTTGTAATCTATACCCCGATTGACAAAGTTGAACAATAATATTCCAGCAAAGACGAATCGCTGGCAACCCCTCATCACACCTCAGCAGCTATAGACGCTGGTCGGGTCTGTGGTCCCGTGAGCCGTCCCTCTGGTCAGGAGGGAACCACTGCCGTTCCACCAGCCCAGGTATTCTGCTGCGGGGAAGCAACTTCACTCTCTCCAAAGTTAGGAGGTGGTGGGAGGAAGCTTCCTCATAGCAGACGTTATGTCCAATCTATTTAGGGTCTACCGGTGACGGAGTGGTTAGCACTGCTGCCTCACAGAGCGAGGGACCCGAGTTCGGTTCCCGGCTTGTGTCACTGCCTGTGTGGAGTCTGCATGTTCTCTCCGTGTCTGCGTGGGTTTCCTCTGGTTTTCTCCCACAGTCTGAAAGACGTGCTGGTCAGGTGCATTGGCCATGCTAAATTTTCCCTCAGTGTACCCGAACAGGAACCGGAGTGTGGTGACTAGGGGATTTTCACAGTAACTTCATTGTAGTGGTAATGTAAGCCCGCTTGTGACGACACGAATAAATATATTTTAATCGGTTACAATCACCGACCAGGAACTCCAATGGCAGCGAGAATAGGATAGTAACTGGCTCCAGCTTGACCGACAGTGGATCACTGTGTTTTCTGAGAGAAGCGATGGTGTCTGCCTATGACATAAACCATGGCCATTTACTGAGGTCTCACACTGAAGGTCTTCTCTTTAATACACAGCAGAAACACTCCTGAGACTCGGCATAGCAACCTATTAGAGTAATCAATTACAGGTGAGAAAACAAACAACACACTGCAGTGCTGGCACTGAGAAGGAGCAATGATTGGATTTGATTTACATAAGAACATAAGAAATAGGAGCAGGAGTAGGCCATCTAGCCCCTCGAGCCTGCCCCGCTTATCTTCAATAAGATCATGGCTGATCTGACGTGGATCAGTACCACTTACCCGCCTGATCCCCATAACCCTTAATTCCCTTACCGATCAGGAATCCATCCATCCGCGCTTTAAACATATTCAGCGAGGTAGCCTCCACCACCTCAGTGGGCAGAGAATTCCAGAGATTCACCACCCTCTGGGAGAAGAAGTTCCTCCTCAACTCTGTCTTAAACCGACCCCCCTTTATTTTGAGGCTGTGTCCTCTAGTTTTAACTTCCTTACTAAGTGGAAAGAATCTCTCCGCCTCCACCCTATCCAGCCCCGCATTATCTTGTCAGTCTCCATAAGATCCCCCTTCATCCTTCTAAACTCCAATGAGTACAAACCCAATCTCCTCAGCCTCTCCTCATAATCCAAACCCCTCATCTCCGGTATCAACCTGATGAACCTTCTCTGCACTCCCTCCAATGCCAATATATCCTTCCTCATATAAGGGGACCAATACTGCACACAGTATTCCAGCTGCGGCCTCACCAATGCCCTGTACAGGTGCATCAAGACATCTCTGCTTTTATATTCTATCCCCCTCGCAATATAGGCCAACATCCCATTTGCCTTCTTGATCACCTGTTGTACCTGCAGACTGGGCTTTTGCGTCTCATGCACAAGGACCCCCAGGTCCCTTTGCACGGTAGCATGTTTTAATTTGTTTCCATTGAGATAGTAATCCCATTTGTTATTATTTCCTCCAAAGTGTATAACCTCGCATTTATCAACGTTATACTCCATTTGCCATATCCTCGCCCACTCACTCAGCCTGTCCAAATCTCTCTGCAGATCTTCTCCATCCTCCACACGATTCACATTTCCACTTATCTTTGTGTCGTCTGCAAACTTCGTTACCCTACACTCCGTCCCCTCCTCCAGATCATCTGTATAAATGGTAAATAGTTGCGGCCCGAGTACCGATCCCTGCGGCACGCCACTAGTTACCTTCCTCCAACCGGAAAAACACCCATTTATTCCGACTCTTTGCTTCCTGTCGGATAGCCAGTCCCCAATCCACTTTAACACACTACCCCCAACTCCGTGTGCCCTAATCTTCTTCGGCAGCCTTTTATTGGGCACCTTATCAAACGCCTTTTGGAAATCCAAAAACACCGCATCCACAGGTTCTCCTCCATCAACCGCCCGAGTCACATCTTCATAAAAATCCAACATGTTCGTCAAGCACGACTTTCCCCTCATGAATCCATGCTGCGTCTGATTGATCGAACCATTTCTATCCAGATGCCCTGCTAGCTCCTCTTTAATAATGGATTCCAACATTTTCCCTACTACAGACGTTAATTTGATTTATTATTGTCACATGTGTTAGTATAAAGTGAAAAACATTGTTTCTTGCGCGCTACACGGAGAAAGCATACCATTTATAGAGAAGGAAAGGAGAGAGTGCAGAATGTAGTGTTACAGTCATGGCTAGTGTGTAGAGAAGGATCAACTTAACATAATAATAAAGTATTATATAATATATATATTATATGTTGTATGCGGCTACCTGAATATAAGGTAGGTTCATTCAAAAGTCTGACGGCAGCAGGGAAGAAGCTGTTCTTGAGTCGGTTGGTACGTGACCCCAGACTTTTGTATCTTTTTCCCGATGAAAGAAGGTGGAAGAGAGAATGTCCGGGGTGCGTGGGGTCCTTGATTCTGTTGGCTGCTTTTCCCGAGGCAGTGGGAAGTGTAGACAGTGTCAATGGGTGGGAGGCTGGTTTGAGTGATGGACTCGGCTTCGTTCACAACCCTTTATAGTTTCTTGCAGCCTTGGACAGAGCAGAAGCCATATCAAGCTGTGATACAACCAGAAATAATGCTTTCTATGGTGCATCTGTAAAAGTTGGTGAGAGTCAGAGCTGACATGCCAAATTTCCTTAGCCTCCTGAGAATGTAGAGGCACCGGTGGGTTTTCTTAACTTTTGCATCGGTGTGGGGGGATCACGGCAGGTTGTTGGTGATCTGGACACCTAGAAACCTGAAGCTCTCGATCATTTCCACTTCATCCCCAATTTTCAATGAAAATAGTGTTCCATTGTGATGAGAAATTCAGATCAGAAATAAGTTTCATGTTTTTCATTACGGTCTGTTTCACTACATTAAAGATACAATATAATTGCAATTTATTCAGGCTGTCAGTGGGGTGAATTATAGGCTAAATTTCCCCTTCGTGTCCCGGAGTGTGTCGGTTCGAGGTGTTGGTGGGGTAATTATGTGGGGTTATGGGGATAGGGCCTGGGTGGGATTGTTGTTGGTGCAGACTCGATGGGCCGAATGGCCTCTTTCGCACTGTTGGGTTTCTATGATATAATTTATGATGAGTCTGTACTGACCACAAACCCACCCAGGCCCGAATTCCGTAACCCCACGCATCCACCCTGATAGTCTCCCTGACAATAACGGGCAATTTTTAGCACGGCCAATGCAACTTACCTGCACATCTTTGGACTGTGGGAGGAAAGTGGAGCACCTGGAGGAAACCCATGCAGTCACGGGGGAAATGTGCGGTCTCCACACAGACAATGACCCGAGGTCGGAATCAGACCAGGATCCCTGACGCTGTGAGGCAGCACTAACCCCATGGTGCAAAGCTCAATCCAGGAGCCTTTCTGACAAAGAATGCAGTTGTGTTCTGTACTTTCGGCTTCCATGAATTATCGAGTCAGATGTTACTTGTTCCATGCGCTCTGATGAAAGCAATAACAGCAACATCAGCACGAGGGGTGCTGAGGGAAGCCCTGTTGCCAATCTGTGCAGCAGAGTCTGATGTCCCAGCTTAGTCACTGGACTGTTTCGTTTTGTGTAAAAGCTGTACAATTTTTAGTAAAGCTTATATTTCATTTCATTATAAATGTAGTCCTGGTACGAGATGGTGACTGTGCCAAGGCTGCATTTCCTGCCCACAAGTTACTGTTTAGCATGAGGTGCTTGGATTTCCTTTTGAATGTGTGGCCCCTTTGAGAATGTTACTGATACAATGGTGTAAGACAGGCATTCTCTGCTTTTCACACAGCGCTGATCAAGTTTCTAAAGTTTATTTATTCATGTAACAAGTAGGCTCACATTAACACTGCAGTGAAGTTACTGTGAAAATCCCCTAGTTACCACACTCCGGTGCCTGTTCGGGTACACTGAGGGAGGATTTAGAATGGTCAGTGCAACTAAACAGCACGTCCTCTTATCTGTGGGAGGAAACCGGAGCACCTGGAGGAAACCCATGCAGACACGGGGAGAACGTGCACACTCCACACAGGCAGTGACCAAAACCGGGTATCAAACCCGGCTCTCTGGAGCTGTGGGGCAGCAGTGCTAACCACTGTGCCACCATGCCGCCCATACATACAAAGAACAAAGGAAAGTACAGCACCGGAACAGGCCCTTCGGCCCTCGAAGTCCCTACCCCCCCCCCCCATGACTGTATCCAGCAGTCCAAACAGAAGGATGATGTTCTGGAACATCCACATTATGGTAAATTCTCAACCTCAGCGTCTCCTGTATTGTGAATTCTCACTTTATAAACAAGTGTGCTTCTCCCAACTGGTTCTCTGGCTCTTGGCTTCATGCGGAGCTTGTGACCTGGCAGAGGAATGAGCCAAGGTGACGATACTCTTGGCGAGGATGAAGAAAGGGTTATTGCAATGTATAGGAGAGACGTAAAGGATGGGGGAGCTGGCACGAGATGGATTGAGGAATGATGTATTTTTCGGGGACTTGCCTTAATATTTCCCGGAATTAACCAGCAGTTTGCTGAACATTTCAACATTTACATGTCAACTGAACAGGAGAACGCTGCGTGGGAATGAAAGCAAATGGAGTCAGTAAATGAATACAAAAACAGAAAATGCGGGGAGATCTCAGCAGGTCTGTCAGTATCTGTGGAGAGAGAATAGAGCCAATGTTTCACTTCTGTGTGACCCTTCCTCAGGGTCCATTTGTGAGACCATTTTGATGATAATGTAGGCAAACTTGTCAGTAAAGGAGACTACATCCTGAGGGTGTCATCCAAGGTAATCAATAATCAACAGGCCCTTCGGCCCTCCAAACCTATGCCGATCATGATGCCCTAACTAAACTGCAAAAAACAACTTCTGCCCTTACTCGGGACTGTCAGGGTGGGGACCTTAAAACGATCACTATTACAAAAGAGGTAGTGCTGGGTAGGCTAATAGAACTAAAGGTAGACAAGTCCCCTGGTCCGGATGGAATGCATCTCAGGGTAAAAAAAGAAAAGGCAGAAGTAACAGCAAATTAGTTAGATGTAATTTATCAAAATTCACTGGACTCTAGGGAGATGCCAGCTGATTGGAAAACAGCTAACGTAACGCCACTGTTTAAAAAAGGAGGTCGACAAAAGGCAGGGAACTACAGGCCGGTTAGCTTAACATCCGTAGTTGGGAAAATGCTGGAATCTATCATTAAGGAAGAAATAACTGGACACCTGGAAAAGAATGGTTCAATCAAGCAGACGCAGCATGGATTCTTGAAGGGAAAGCCATGTTTGACTAAGTTACTGGAATTTTTTGAGGATCCGACGAGTGCAGTTGACAGAGGGGAACCGGTGGATGTTGTGGAAATAGTTTTCCAGAAGGCATTCGATAAGGGGCCTCGCAAAAGGTTGCTGCATAAGATAAAGGTACACGGAGTTGGGGGGTAAAGTGTTAGCGTGGATTGAGGATTGGCTGTCTAACAGAAAGCAGAGAGTCGGGATAAATGGGTGCTATTCTGGTTGGCAGTTGGTGACTAGTGGCGTGCCGCAGGGATCGGTGCTGGGGCCTCAACTATTTACCATATACATCGACGAACTGGAGAAGGGGAGCGAGTGTAGGCTAACAACGTTTGCGGATGACACAAAGATGAGTGGGAAAACAAATTGCGTGGAGGACAAAGAAAGTCTGCAGAGAGATTTGGATCGGCTAAGTCAGTGGGCAAGGATCTGGCAGATGGAGTATAACGTTGGTAAGTGTGAGATTATCCACTTTGGAAGGAATAATAGTAAAATGGACTCTTATTTAAACGGTGGAAAATTACAATATGCTACTGTGCAGAGGGACCTGGGGGTCCTTGTGCATGAATCACAAAAACTCAGTTTGCAGGTGCAGCAGGGTAATCAACAAGGCAAATAGAATGTTGGCCTTTATCGTGAGAGGGAAGGAGTATAAAAGCAGGGAGTCATGCTGCAACTGTACAGGGTCCTGGAGAGGCCGCACCTCGAGTACTGGGTACAGTTTTGGTCCCCTTATTTAAGAAAGGATATAATAGCTTTGGAGGGGGGACAGAGAAGTTTCACCAGGTCGTTTCCGGAGATGAGGGGGTCAGCTTATGAGGAGAGATTGAGTAGACTGGGCCTGTACTCATTGGAGTTCAGAAGTTTGAGGGGAGATCTTATAGAGACATAAAAGATAATGAAGGGGCTGGACAGGGTAGAAGAAGCGAGGTTATTTCCACTTACAATGGAAACAAGAACTAGGGGGGCATAGCCTCAAAATATGGGGGAGTCAATTTAGAACAGAGTTGAGGAGGAACTTCTTCTCCCAGAGCGTATTCTCCCACATTGAATCTTTGGAATTCTCTGCCCAATGAAGCAGTCGAGGCTACCTCGTTAAATGTGTATAAGTCACAGATAGATATATTTTTAACCATAAGGGAATTAAGGGTTATGGGGAGGGGGCGGGTAAGTGGAACTGAACCCACTATCAGATCAGCCATGATCTTATTGAATGGCGGAGCAGGCTTGAGGGGCTAGATGGCCTACTCCTGCTCCTATTTCTTATGTTCTTATGTTCCAACATTACAGTCTATTGTTGTCAGATTCTGATCCAGTATTGTAACATCCCGTTCTATTATTCCGAGATCCTGACCCAGTATTGGAACGTTACAGTCTATCGTTCTCAGATTCTGATACATTATGGGAACATTGCAGTCTATTGTTCTCAGATTCTGATGCTTTATTGGAACATTACAGTGTATTGTTCTCAGATTCTGATGCTCTATTGGAACATCCCAGTCCATTGTTCCCTGACTCGGATCCAGCATTGGAACATTACGTCTATTGTTCTCCGATTCTGATCCTGTATTGGGACATTACCATCTATTGTTCTCAGATTCTGACCCATTATTGGAAAACTGCAGTCTGCTTTTCTCAGGTTCTGAACCAATATCGGAACATAACAGTCTATTGTTCTCAGATTCTGATCCACTAATCGGACATCCCAGTCCATTATTACCTGATTCTGATCCATTATTGGAACATTAGTCTATTGTCCTCAGATACGGATTCATTATTGGAACATTACAGTCTGCTGTTCTCAAATTCTCATCCTCTGCTGGAGCATTCCAGAGTTTTGTTCTCAGATTATGGTCCTTTAGTGCAACATTACAGTCTATTGTTCTCAGATTATGGTCCTTTAGTGCAACATTACAGTCTATTGTTCTCAGATTATGGTCCTTGAATGCAACATTACAGTCTATTGTTCTCAGATTCTGATCCAGTATTGGAACATTACAGTCTATTGTTCAGATTCTGATCAATGATTGGAATATTACAGTCTATTGTTCTCAAATTCTGATCCTTTATTGGAACAGTACAGTCTATTGTTCTCAGATTCTGATTCAGTATTGGAACATTGTAATCTCTTCTTCTCAGATTCTGATCCAGTATTGGAACATTGCAGTCTATTGATCTCAGATTCGGATTCACTATTGGAACATTACAGTCTATTGCTCTCAGATTCTGTTCAATTATTCAAAAATTGCAGACTATTGTTCTCAGAGTATGATCCTTTATTGGAACATTGCAGTCCATTGTTTTCAGATTCTGATCCAGTATTGGAACATTACAGCCTTTGGTTTTCAGATTCTGATCCATTATTGGAACATTGCAGCCTACTGTTCTCAGCTTCTGATCCAGCATTGTAACATCCCGGTCATTTGTTCCCAGATTCTGATAAAGTATTGGAACATTGCAGTCTATTGTTACCAGATTCTGATCCAGTACTGGAACAATACTGTCTATTGTTCTCAGATTCTGATGCAGTTTTGGAATATTACATTCTATTGTTCTCAGATTCTGATCCAAGTATTGTAACATGCCGGTCATTTGTTCCCAGATTCTAATCCGTATTGGAACATTACAGCCTATCGTTCTCAGATTCTCATCAATTATTGGAACATTGCAGTCTACTGTTCTCAGGTTCTGAACCAGTATTGGAACATTGCAGTGTATGGTTCTTAGAATCGTATCCATTATTGGAACATCCCGGTCCATTGTTTCCAACTTCTGATCCATTATTGGAACATGACAGTCTATTGTTCTCAGAATCTGATCCATTATTGGAAAATTGCAGTCTATTCTTCTCAGATTCTGCTCTATTATTGCAAAGTTGCAGTCGATTTGTCTCAGATTCTGAAACAGGATTGGAAAATTACAGTCTATTTCTTTCAGATTCTGATCCTGGATTGGACCATTGCAGTCTATTGTTCCCAGATTCTGATCCAGTATTGGAACATTACAGTGTATTGTTCTCAGATTCTGATCCATTAATGGAACATCCATTTCTATTGTTCCCAGACTCTGATCCAGTATTGGAACATTACAGTCTTTTGTTCTCAGATGCTGATCCAGTATTGGAACATTGCAGTCTATTGCACTCAGATTCTGATTCAGTATTGGAACATTGTAATCTCTTCTTCTCAGATTCTGATCCAGTATTGAATCTTTGCAGTCTATTGATCTCAGATTCGGATTCACTATTGGAACATTACAGTCTATTGCTCTCAGATTCTGTTCAATTATTCTAAAATTGCAGACTATTGTTCTCAGAGTATGATCCTTTATCGGAACATTGCAGTCCATTGTTCTCAGATTCTGATCCAGTATTGGAACATTACAGCCTTTGGTTTTCAGATTCTGATCCATTATTGGAACATTGCAGCCTACTGTTCTCAGCTTCTGATCCAGCATTGTAACATCCCGGTCATTTGTTCCCAGATTCTGATAAAGTATTGGAACATTGCAGTCTATTGTTACCAGATTCTGATCCAGTACTGGAACAATACTGTCTATTGTTCTCAGATTCTGATGCAGTTTTGGAATATTACATTCTATTGTTCTCAGATTCTGATCCAAGTATTGTAACATGCCGGTCATTTGTTCCCAGATTCTAATCCGTATTGGAACATTACAGCCTATCGTTCTCAGATTCTCATCAATTATTGGAACATTGTAGTCTACTGTTCTCAGGTTCTGAACCAGTATTGGAACATTGCAGTGTATGGTTCTTAGAATCGTATCCATTATTGGAACATCCCGGTCCATTGTTTCCAACTTCTGATCCATTATTGGAACATGACAGTCTATTGTTCTCAGAATCTGATCCATTATTGGAAAATTGCAGTCTATTCTTCTCAGATTCTGCTCTATTATTGCAAAGTTGCAGTCGATTTGTCTCAGATTCTGAAACAGGATTGGAAAATTACAGTCTATTTCTTTCAGATTCTGATCCTGGATTGGACCATTGCAGTCTATTGTTCCCAGATTCTGATCCAGTATTGGAACATTACAGTGTATTGTTCTCAGATTCTGATCCATTAATGGAACATCCATTTCTATTGTTCCCAGACTCTGATCCAGTATTGGAACATTACAGTCTTTTGTTCTCAGATGCTGATCCAGTATTGGAACATTGCAGTCTATTGCACTCAGATTCTGATCCAGTATTGGAACATTACAGTCTATTGTTCTCTGATTCTGATCCAGTATTGGAACATTACAGTCTATTGTTCTCAGATGCCGGTCCAGTATTGGAACATTGCAGTCTATTGCTCTCAGAGTCTGAACCAGTATTGGAACATTGCAGTCTTTTGATCTGCAATTGTAATCCAGGATTGAAACATTACAGTCTATCGTTCTTAGTTGCCGGTCAGGTATTGGAACTTTGCAGTCTATTGTACTCAGATTATGATCCTTTAGTGCAACATTACAGTCTATTGTTCTCAGATTCTGATCCAGTATTTGTAAGAGGGAGGTCGTGCCTTTCATATTTGGTGGAGTGTTTTGAGGAAGTGCCAAAAGCGGTTCACGAACGAAGGGCTGTGTAAGACGCCTGTATGGATTTCAGTAAGGCATTTGACAAAGTCCCTCATGGCAGGTTGGTTAAGAAGGTTGAGGCTCATGGGATACAAGGAGAGGTGGCTAGATGGGTAGAGAACTGGCTTGGCCACAGGAGACAGAGGGTAGTGGTCGAAGGGTCTTTTTGCGGGTGGAGGTCTGTGACCAGTGGTGTTCCGCAGGGCTCTGTACTGGGACCTCTGCTATTTGTGATACATATAATGAATTGGAAGAAGGTTTAACAGGTGTTATCAGCAAGTGTGCGGATGACACAAAGATGGCTGGACTTGCGGATAGCGATGAGCATTGTCGGACAATACAGCAGGATATAGATAGGCTGGAAAGTTGGACGGAGAAATGGCAGATGGAAATTAATCCAGATAAATGCGAGGTGATGCATTTTGGAAGAACTAATGTAGGGGGGAGTAATACAATAAATGGCAGAGCCACCAAGAGCCACACAGAGGGACCTTGGTGTGCAAGTCCACAAATCCTTCAAAGTGGCAGCACAGGTGGAGAAGGTGGTGAAGAAGGCATATGGTATGCTTACCTTTATAGGACGTGGTATAGAGTATAAAAGCTGAAGTCTGATGTTGCAGCTGTATAGAACGCTGGTTCGGCCAAATTTGGAGTACTGCATCCAGTTCTGGTCGCCGCACTACCAGAAGGACGTGGAGGCTTTAGGGAGAGCGCAGAGAAGGTTTACTAGGATGTTGCCTGGTATGGAGGATCTTAGCTATGAGGAGAGATTGGGTAAACTGGGCTTGTTCTCCCTGGAAAGACGGAGAATGAGGGGAGACCTAATAGAGATGTACAAGATTATGAAGGGCATAGATAGGGTGAACAGTGGGAAGTCTTTTCCCAGGTCGGAGGTGACGATCAAGAGGGCTCACGGGCTCAAAGTGAGGTTGGCGAGGAATAACTCAGATGTCAGAGGGACATTTTTTACACAGAGAGTTGTGGGGGCCTGGAATGCGCTGTCAGGTAGGGTGGTGGAGGCAGACACGCTGGCATTCTTTAAGACTTACCTGGATAGTCACATGAGCAGTCTGGGAATGGAGGGATACAAACGAATGGTCTCGTTGGACCAATGAGCGGCACAGGCTTGGTGGGCCGAAGGGCCTGTTTCCTTTGCTGTCCTGTTCTTTGTTCTTTGGATCATTGCAGTCTAATGTTCTCAGATTCTTATCCAGTACTCGAACATTGCAGTCTATTGTTCTCAGATTCTGATCCAGTATTGGAACATTACAGTCCTTTGTTCTCAGATTATGATCCTTTCGTGCAACATTACAACCTATTGTTCTGAGAGTCCGATCCAGTATTGGAACATTACAATCTCTTGTTCTCAGATACTGATCCATTATTGGAAATTTGCAGTCTGTTTTTTTTCTCAGAGTCTGAACCAGTATTGGAACATTACAGCGTATTGTTCCCAGAGTCCGATCCAGTATTCGAACATTGCAGTCTATTGTTCTCAGATTCTGATCCAGTATTGGAACATTATAGTCTACTGTTCTCAGATTCTGATCCATCATTGTAGCATCCCGGTCCATTGTTCTCAGATTCAGATCAAAGATTGGAACATCACCGTCTGTAGTTCTCAAATTCTGATCCTGTATTGGAACATTGCAGTCTATTTGTCTCAGATTCTGATCCAGTCTTGGAACATTGCAGCCTATTGTTCTCAGATTCTGATGCAGTACTGTAACATCCCGGTCATTTGTTCCCAGATTCTAATCTGTATTGGAACTTTATTCTGTATTAGAACATGATCTTGTATTGTTCTCAGATTCTAATCCGTATTGGAACATTACAGCCGATAGTTCTCAAATTCGGATCAATTATTGAAACATTGCAGTGTGCTGTTCTCAGCTTCTGATCCAGTATTGGAACATTACAGTGTATTGTTCTTCGAATCCTATCCATTATTGGAACATCCCGGTCCATTGTTTCCAGACTCTGAACCAGGATTGGAACATTACAGTCTATTGTTCGCAGAATCTGAGCTATTATTGGAACGTTGAAGTCTATTGTTCTCAGATTCTGATCAATGATTGGAACATTACAATCTTTTGTTCTCAGAATCTGACCCAGTATTCGAACGTTGCAGTCTATTGTTCTCAAATTATGATCTTTTAGTGCAACATGACACTCTATTGTTCTCAGAGTCTGAAACAGTATTGGAACATTAAAGCCGCTTGTTCCCAGAGTCCGATCCGGTATTCGAACATTGCAGTCTATTGTTCTCAGATTCTGATACAGGATTGGAATATTACATTCTACTGTTCTCAGGTTCTGAACCTGTATTGGAACATTGCATTGTATTGTTCTTGGAATCTTACCCATTTTTGAAACATCCCGGTCTGTTGTTCCCAACTTCTGATCCATTATTGGAACATTCCAGCCCATTGTTCTCAGATTCTGATCAATTCTTGAAACATTACCGTCTGTTGTTCTCAGATTATGATCCAGTATTGGAACATTGCAGTCTCTTGTTCTCAGAATTTGATCCAGTTTTGAAACATTGCCGTCCATTGATCAGAGATTCCCGTTCATTATTGGAATGTAAGAGACTATTGTTCGAAGATTCTGATCCATTATTGAAGCATTGCAGTCTACTGTTCTCAGGTTCTGATCCAGTATTGGAACATTACAGTGTATTGTTCTTCGAATTCTATAAATTACTGGAACATGCCAGTCTATTGTTCTCAGGTTCTGTTCCATTATTGGAAAATTGCATTCTATTTGTCTCAGATTTTGATCCAGTATTGGAAAATTACAGTCCACTGTTTTCAGATTCTGATCCAGTATTGGACCATTGCAGTCTGAAGGAGGAGGTTGGTGGGGGTGGTGGCGTGGTGGTGTGGGGGGGGGGGGGGGTGGTGGGGGGGTGTGGGGGGTGGGGGGGCTCCTGAAGAATAATAGTAACGCTACACTATCCTTGTACATCTCTCCTGGAGTGGGTACAGCACCAATTGGACACAGAATACTGCCTCTGCACTCTCCCATCAACCTTTACGGAGTGGTTGTAGATTGGTCTTTTTCAGCATGTAGGTCGGTCATCATTGGAGTGCCCCAGAGATCTGTTCTGGGACCCTTGCTCTTTGTAATTTTTATAAATGACCTGGATGAGGAAGTGGAAGGATGGGTTGGCAAGTTGGCTGATGACACAAAGGTTGGTGCTGTTGTGGATAGTGTAGAGGGTTGTCACCTGTTGCAACGAGACATAGATAAGATGCAAGACTGGGCAGAGAAATGGCTGATGGACTTCAACCCAGATAAGTGTGTGGTGGTTCATTTTGGCAGGTCGAATAGGGTGAGCACAGGGGGCCGAATCCCACCCTCTGTCTCACTACAACATTCTTCCCCCATCACGTCAGCTCTCCGTTCTCACCTCAGCTTCCACCATCTCATCTTAACTGTCCCCCCTCTCACCTCTACAAACCCCCTCGCATCTCAATACACCCCTCTCATGTCATCACTCTCCCTCTCACTTCCACAAGCCCCTTTCACCTCAACAATCTCTCTCTCTCACATCAACAATTTCCTCTCATCTTAACATTCTCCCGTCTGGTCACCGGTCTCGCTCTCAAATCCACACTCCCCCCTCTCCCCCTCGAACTCAACAAGCTCCGTCTCGCCTCAACACTCCCAGAATCACCTCAACACTGCCCGTCTCTGACCCACTGTCCTCCTGCACCCCTCAACAATCTCCATCTCACCTCAACACTCCCAGAATCACATCGACACTGTCTGTCTCTCACCCACTCTCCTCCTTCACACCTCAACAATCTCACCTCTCATCTCAACACTCCCAGAATCCCCTCAACACTGTCTGTCTCTGACCCACTCTCTTCCTTCACACCTCAACAATCTCCATCTCACCTCAACACTCCCAGAATCGCATCAACACTGTCTGTCTCTGACCCACTCTCCTCCTTCACACCTCAACAATCTCCCTCTCATCTCAACTGTCTCCTCACATCTCAACACTGACCCACTACTCAGCATGTTCCAACCTCACCCCATCATTCACACTCCACTCAAGATATCCCCCTCCTCATGGTGCTCCCCCGCTCACATCAACATTCCCCCTCTAACCTCAACAAACTCCCTGGCCTCAACAACACCCGTTCCAGCTCACTCGCTCTACCCTGCACTCTCCCCATCTCACCTCACAATCTGCCCACTCCCCCCCCCGCACACTCTTGAACCCCCCGCACAGTCCTCCTCCACCCCCCCGCACACTCCACCTCCCCCCCGCAAACTCCTCCTCCACCACCCCGCACACTCCTCCTCCACCCCCCACACACTCCCCCTCCACCCCCCGCACACTCCTCCTCCACCCCCCCGCACACTCCTCCTCCAGCCGCCCCGCACACTCCTCCTCCCCCCTGCACACTCCTCCTCCACCCCCCCGCACACTCCTCCTCCACCCCCCCCGCACACTCCTCCTCCCCCCCGCACACTCCTCCTCCACCCCCCTGCACCCTCCACCTCCACGCCCCCCGCACACTACTCCTTCACCCCCCCCGTACACTCCTCCTCCGCACCCCCCGCACACTCCTCCTCCACCCCCACCGCACACGCCTCCTCCACCCCCCTCGCATACTCCTCCTCCACCCCGAACCGCACACTACTCCTCCACCCCCCCCCGCACACTCCTCCTCCACCCCCCCGCACACGCCTCCTCCACCCCCCTCGCATACTCCTCCACCCCCCCGCACACTCCTCCACCCCCCGCACACTCCTCCTCCACGCCCCTGCACACTTTTTACTCTGTATCTAACCCCGTGCTGTACCTGTCCTGGGAGTGTGTGATGGGGACAGTGTAGAGGGAGATTTAACCTGTATCTTACCACATGCTGTATCTGTCCTGGGAGTATTTGATGGGGGACAGTGTAGAGGGAGTTTTATACCTAACCCCGTGTTGTACCTTTTGGGAACACAAAGAGATCGAATCTTGTCTCTGCGCAATAAACAGAGAACATAGAAAAGCTACAGCACAAACAGGCCATTCGGCCCACTAGTTGCGCCGACCATGTCCCTACCTACTAGGCTTACCTATAACCCTCTATCTTACTAACTTCCATGAACTTATCCAAAAGTCTCCTAAAATACCCTATCGAATCCGCCGCCACCACCACTACCGGCAGCCGATTTCACGCACCCACCACACTCTGAGTGAAAAACGTACGCCTAACATCTCCTCTGTACCTACCCCCCCCCCCCCCCCCCCCAGCACCCTAAACCTATGGACTCTCGTGGCAACCATTTCAGCCGTGGGTAAAAGCCTCTGAGAATCCACTCTATCAATACCTCTCAACATCTTATACACCTCTATCAGTTCACCTCTCATCCTTCGCATCTCCAAGGAGAAAGGACCTCGCTCTCTCAACCTATCCTCATAAGGCATGCCACCTAATCCAGGCAACATCCTTGAAAATCTCCTCTGCACCCTTTCTATGGCTTCCACATCCTTTCTGTAATGACGCGACCGGAACTGGGCACAGTACTCCAGGTGGAATCTGACCAGAGTCCTATACAGCTGCAGCATTATCTCCCGATTTCCGAACTCAATTCCTCATTGATGAAGGCCAGTATTCCATACACCTTAACCACAGCCTCCACCTACGACGCTGCTTTGAACGTCCTATGAACCCGGACCCCAAGATCCTTCTGATCTTCCACACTGCCAAGCGTCTCACCCTTAATATTATATTCTTCCATCCTATTCGACCTGCCAAAATGAACCACCACACACTTATCTGGGTTGAAGTCCATCAGCCATTTCTCTGCCCAGTCTTGCATCTTATCTATGTCTCGTTGCAACAGGTGACAACCCTCTACACTATCCACAACAGCACCAACCTTTGTGTCATCAGCCAACTTGCCAACCCATCCTTCCACTTCCTCATCCAGGTCATTTATAAAAATTACAAAGAGCAAGGGTCCCAGAACAGATCTCTGGGGCACTCCAATGATGACCGACCTACATGCTGAAAAAGACCAATCTACAACCACTCCGTAAAGGTTGATGGGAGAGTGCAGAGGCAGTATTCTGTGTCCAATTGGTGCTGTACCCACTCCAGGAGAGATGTACAAGGATAGTGTAGCGTTACTATTATTCTTCAGGAGCCCCCCCACCCCCCACACCCCCCCACCCCCCCCCCCCCCCCCACACCACCACGCCACCACCCCCACCAACCTCCTCCTTCAGACTGCAATGGTCCAATACTGGATCAGAATCTGAAAACAGTGGACTGTAATTTTCCAATACTGGATCAAAATCTGAGACAAATAGAATGCAATTTTCCAATAATGGAACAGAATCTGAGAACAATAGACTGGCATGTTCCAGTAATGGATAGGATTCGAAGAACAATACACTGTAATGTTCCAATACTGGATCAGAACCTGAGAACAGTAGACTGCAATGCTTCAATAATGCATCAGAATCTTCGAACAATAGTCTCTTACATTCCAATAATGAACGGGAATCTCTGATCAATGGACGGCAATGTTTCAAAACTGGATCAACTTCTGAAAACAAGAGACTGCAATGTTCCAATACTGAATCATAATCTGAGAACAAAAGACGGTAATGTTTCAAGAATTGATCAGAATCTGAGAACAATGGGCTGGAATGTTCCAATAATGGATCAGAAGTTGGGAACAACAGACCGGGATGTTCCAAAAATGGGTAAGATTCCAGGAACATTGCATTGTATTGCGCGCCGCAACACACATCCCCGCACCTAAACACACATCCCCGCACCTCAATACACATCCCCGCGCCTCAACACACATCCCCGCATCTCAACACACATCCCCGCACCTCAACACACATCCCCGCACCTCAACATACACACCCCCGCCTCAACACACATCCCCGCACCTCAACACACAACCCCCGCCTCAACACACATCCCCGCACCTCAACACACACCCCCGCCTCAACACACATCCCCGCACCTCAACACACATCTCCGCACCTCAACACATCCCATCTCATCGCAATTCTCACCAATTATCACCTCAACACTCAACTTCTCACATCTATATTCTCCCTACTGAGGTCAACATCAGCCCTCTCACCAGAACACCCCGTCTCAGCTCAACACTTCCCCACTCAACACAACTCTCCCCCTCCCACCTTAACATATTCGCCCCCCCTCACATCAGTCCTCCCGCTCACCTCTACATTACCCCACGCTCCACAACACTACCCATCTCATCTCTATACTCCCCACTCAGCTTCACACTCTCACCTCAACATCCCCAAGAGACAAATCTCCCGTCCCACACCACATGGGAGTCGGAGCAGACGGGCACAGACCGTGTAAAGATCCCATTACCTCTGGTGGGATTATCCGATTTAGGGGTGAGCACAGGGGGCCGAATCCCACCCTCTGTCTCACTACAACATTCTCCCCCCATCACGTCAGCTCTCCCTTCTCACCTCAGCTTCCACCATCTCATCTTAACTTTCCCCCCTCTCACCTCAACAAACCCCCTCGCATCTCAATACACCCCCTCTCATGTCATCACTCTCCCTTTCACTTCCACACGCCCCTTTCACCTCAACAATCTCTCTCTCTCTCACATCAACAATTTCCTCTCATCTTAACATTCCCCCGTCTGGTCACCGGTCTGGCTCTCAAATCCACATTCCCCCCTCTCCCCCTCGAACTCAAAAAGCTCCGTCTCGCCTCAACACTCCCAGAATCACCTCAACACTGCCCGTCTCTGACCCACTGTCCTCCTGCACCCCTCAACAATCTCCATCTCACCTCAGCACTCCCAGAATCACCTCAACACTGTCTGTCTCTGACGCACTCTCCTCCTTCACACCTCAACAATCTCCATCTCACCTCAACACTCCCAGAATCACCTTAACACTGTCGGTCTCTGACCCACTCTCCTCCTTCACACCTCAACAATCTCACCTCTCATCTCAACACTCCCAGAATCCCCTCAACACTGTCCGTCTCTGACCCACTCTCCTCCTTCACACCTCAACAATCTCCATCTCACCTCAACACTGTCTGTCTCTGACCCACTCTCCTCCTTCACACCTCAACAATCTCACCTCTCATCTCAACACGCCCAGAATCACCTCAACACTGTCTGTGTCTGACCCACTCTCCTCCTTCACACCTCAACAATCTCCATCTCACCTCAACACTGTCTGTCTCTGACCCACTCTCCTCCTTCACACCTCAACAATCTCACCTCTCATCTCAACACGCCCAGAATCACCTCAACACTGTCTGTGTCTGACCTACTCTCCTCCTTCACACCTCAACAATCTCCCTCTCATCTCAACTGTCTCCTCACATCTCAACACTGACCCACTCCTCAGCATGTTCCAACCTCACTCCATCATTCACACTCCACTCAAGATATCACCCTACTCATGGTACTCCCCCGCTCACTTCAACATTCCCCCTCTAACCTCAACAAACTCCCTGGCCTCAACAACCCCCGTTCCAGCTCACTCGCTCTACCCTGCACTCTCCCCATTTCACCTCACAATCTGCCCACTCCTCCCCCGCCCCCCCCGCACACTCCTCTTCCACCCCCCGCACACTCCTCTTCCAGCCCCCCCCCCCCCCCCGCACACTCCTCCTCCACCCCCCCGCACACTCCTCCTCCCCCCCCGGACATTCCTCCTCCACAGCACCCGGCACATCCCACCTCCACACCACCCCTCGCACACTCCTCCTCCACCCCCCCCCGCATACTCCTCCTCCAACCCCCGCCGCACACTCCTCCTCCACCCCCCCGCACACCCCTCCTCCAGCCCCCCCCGCACACTCCACCTCCCCCCGCACACTCCTCCTCCACCTCCCCGCTCACTCCTCCTCGCACCCCCAGTACACTCCTCCTCCACCCCCCCGCACACTCCTCGTCCACCCCCCCCCCCCGCACACTCCTCCTCCACCCCCCCGCACACTCCTCCTCCACCCCCGCGCACACTCCTGCTCCACCCCCACCGCACACTCCTCCTCCACCCCCCGCCCCGCACGCTCCTCCTCCACCCCCCCCCGCACACTCCTCCTCCACCCCTCCCTGCACACACCTCCTCCACGCCCCCCCGCATGCTCCTCAACCCCCCCCCCCGCATACCCCTGCACCCCCTCGCACACTCCTCCTCCACGCCCCCGCACACTTTTTACTCTGTATCTGACCCCGTGCTGTACCTGTCCTGGGAATGTTTGATGGGACAGTGTAGAGGGAGATTTACTCTGTATCTAACCCCATGCTGTATCAGTCCTGGGGGTGTTTGATGGGGGACAGTGCAGAGGGAGTTTTACTCTGTATCTAACCCCGTGTTGTACCTTTTGGGAACACAAAGATATCTAATCTTGTCTCTGCGCAATAAACATAGAACATAGAAAAGCTACAGCACAAACAGGCCCTTTGGCCCACAAGTTGCGCCGACCATTTCCCTACCTACTGGGCTTACCTATAACCCTCTATCTTACTAACTTCCATGAACTTATCCAAAAGTCTCTTAAAAGACCCTATCGAATCCGTCTCCACCACCACTACCGGCAGCCGATTTCACGCACCCACCACCCTCTGAGTGAAAAACGTACGCCTAATATCTCCTCTGTACCTACCCCCCCAGCACCCTAAACCTGTGGCCTCTCGTGGCAACCATTTCAGCCCTGGGAAAAAGCCTCTGAGAATCCAATCTATCAATACCTCTCAACATCTTATACACCTCTATCAGGTCACGTCTCATCCTTCGCCTCTCCAAGGAGAAAGGACCTCGCTCTCTCAACCTATCCTCATAAGGCATGCCACCTAATCCAGGCAACATCCTTGAAAATCTCCTCTGCACCCTTTCTATGGCTTCCACATCCTTTCTGTAATGACACGAACGGAACTGGGCACAGTACTCCAGGTGGAGTCTGACCAGAGTCCTATACAGCTGCAGCATTATCTCCCGATTTCTGAACTCAATTCCTCTATTGATGAAGGCCAGTATTCTATAAACGTTCTTAACCACAGCCTCCACCTCCGACGCTGCTTTGAACGTCCTATGAACCCGGACCCCAAGATCCTTCTGATCTTCCACACTGCCAAGCGTCTCACCCTTAATATTATATTCTTCCATCCTATTCGACCTGCCAAAATGAACCACCACACACTTATCTGGGTTGAAGTCCATCAGCCATTTCTCTGCCCAGTCTTGCATCTTATCTATGTCTCGTTGCAACAGGTGACAACCCTCTACACTATCCACAACAGCACCAACCTTTGTGTCATCAGCGAACTTGCCAACCCATCCTTCCACTTCCTCATCCAGGTCATTTATAAAAATTACAAAGAGCAAGGGTCCCAGAACAGATCTCTGGGGCACTCCAATGATGACCGACCTACATGCTGAAAAAGACCAATCTACAACCACTCCGTAAAGGTTGATGGGAGAGTGCAGAGGCAGTATTCTGTGTCCAATTGGTGCTGTACCCACTCCAGGAGAGATGTACAAGGATAGTGTAGCGTTACTATTATTCTTCAGGAGCCCCCCCACCCCCCACACCCCCCCCCCACCACCCCCCCCCCCCCCACACCACCACGCCACCACCCCCACCAACCTCCTCCTTCAGACTGCAATGGTCCAATACTGGATCAGAATCTGAAAACAGTAGAATGTAATATTCCAATCCTGTATCAGAATCTGAGAACAATAGACTGCAATGTTCGAATAATGGATCAGAAGTTGGGAACAACAGACCGGGATGTTTCAAAAATGGGTAAGATTCCAAGAACAATACAATGCAATGTTCCAATACAGGTTCAGAACCTGAGAACAGTAGAATGTAATATTCCAATCCTGTATCAGAATCTGAGAACAATAGACTGCAATGTTCGAATACCGGATCGGACTCTGGGAACAAGCGGCTTTAATGTTCCAATACTGTTTCAGACTCTGAGAACAATAGAGTGTCATGTTGCACTAAAAGATCATAATTTGAGAACAATAGACTGCAACGTTCGAATACTGGGTCAGATTCTGAGAACAAAAGATTGTAATGTTCCAATCATTGATCAGAATCTGAGAACAATAGACTTCAACGTTCCAATAATAGCTCAGATTCTGCGAACAATAGACTGTAATGTTCCAATCCTGGTTCAGAGTCTGGAAACAATGGACCGGGATGTTCCAATAATGGATAGGATTCGAAGAATCCTGGATCAGAACCTGAGAACAGCAGACTGCAATGTTTCAATAATTGATCCGAATTTGAGAACTATCGGCTGTAATGTTCCAATACGGATTAGAATCTGAGAACAATACAAGATCATGTTCTAATACAGAATAAAGTTCCAATACAGATTAGAATCTGGGAACAAATGACCGGGATGTTACAGTACTGCATCAGAATCTGAGAACAATAGGCTGCAATGTTCCAAGACTGGATCAGAATCTGAGACAAATAGACTGCAATGTTCCAATACAGGATCAGAATTTGAGAACTACAGACTGTGATGTTCCAATCTTTGATCTGAATCTGAGAACAATGGACCGGGATGCTACAATGATGGATCAGAATCTGAGAACAGGAGACTGCAATGTTCGAATACTGGATCGGACTCTGGGAACAATACGCTGTAATGTTCCAATACTGGTTCAGACTCTGAGAAAAAAAACAGACTGCAAATTTCCAATAATGGATCAGTATCTGTGAACAAGAGATTGTAATGTTCCAGTACTGGATCAGAATCTGAGAACAATAGACTGCAAAGTTCGAATACTGGATCGGACTCTGAGAACAATAGGTTGTAATGTTGCACGAAAGGATCATAATCTGAGAACAAAGGACTGTAATGTTCCAATACTGGATAAGAATCTGAGAACATTAGACTGCAATGATCCAAAGAACAAAGAACAGTACAGCAAAGGAAACAGGCCCTTCGGCCCACCAAGCCTGTGCCGCTCATTGGTCCAACGAAACCATTCGTTTGTATCCCTCCATTCCCAGACTGCTCATGTGACTATCCAGGTAAGTCTTAAAGAATGCCAGCGTGTCTGCCTCCACCACCCTACCTGACAGCGCATTCCAGGCCCCCACAACTCTCTGTGTAAAAAATGTCCCTCTGACATCTGAGTTATTCCTCGCCAACCTCACTTTGAGCCCGTGAGCCCTCTTGATCGTCACCTCCGACCTGGGAAAAGACTTCCCACTGTTCACCCTATCTATGCCCTTCATAATCTTGTACATCTCTATTAGGTCTCCCCTCATTCTCCGTCTTTCCAGGGAGAACAAGCCCAGTTTACCCAATCTCTCCTCATAGCTAAGATCCTCCATACCAGGCAACATCCTAGTAAACCTTCTCTGCGCTCTCCCTAAAGCCTCCACGTCCTTCTGGTAGTGCGGCGACCAGAACTGGATGCAGTACTCCAAATTTGGCCGAACCAGCGTTCTATACAGCTGCAACATCAGACTTCAGCTTTTATACTCTATACCACGTCCTATAAAGGTAAGCATACCATATGCCTTCTTCACCACCTTCTCCACCTGTGCTGCCACTTTGAAGGATTTGTGGACTTGCACACCAAGGTCCCTCTGTGTGGCTCTTGGTGGCTCTGCCATTTATTGTATTACTCCCCCCTACATTAGTTCTTCCAAAATGCATCACCTCGCATTTATCTGGATTAATTTCCATCTGCCATTTCTCCGTCCAACTTTCCAGCCTATCTATATCCTGCTGTATTGTCCGACAATGCTCATCGCTATCCGCAAGTCCAGCCATCTTTGTGTCATCCGCACACTTGCTGATAACACCAGTTAAACCTTCTTCCAATTCATTATATGTATCACAAATAGCAGAGGTCCCAGTACAGAGCCCTGCGGAACACCACTGGTCACAGACCTCCACCCGCAAAAAGTCCCTTCGACCACTACCCTCTGTCTCCTGTGGCCAAGCCAGTTCTCTACCCATCTAGCCACCTCTCCTTGTATCCCATGAGCCTCAACCTTCTTAACCAACCTGCCATGAGGGACTTTGTCAAATGCCTTACTGAAATCCATACAGACGTCTTACACAGCCCTTCGTTCGTGAACCGCTTTTGGCACTTCCTCAAAACACTCCACCAAATATGAAAGGCACGACCTCCCTCTTACAAATACTGGATCAGAATCTGAGAACAATAGACTGTAATGTTGCACTAAAGGATCATAATCTGAGTACAATAGACTGCAAAGTTCCAATACCTGACCGGCAACTAAGAACAATAGACTGTAATGTTTCAATCCTGGATTACAATTGCAGATCAAAAGACTGCAATGTTCCAATACTGGTTCAGACTCTGAGAGCAATAGACTGCAATGTTCCAATACTGGACCGGCATCTGAGAACAATAGACTGTAATGTTCCAATACTGGATCAGAATCAGAGAACAATAGACTGTAATGTTCCAATACTGGATCAGAATCTGAGTGCAATAGACTGCAATGTTCCAATACTGGATCAGCATCTGAGAACAAAAGACTGTAATGTTCCAATACTGGATCAGAGTCTGGGAACAATAGAAATGGATGTTCCATTAATGGATCAGAATCTGAGAACAATACACTGGAATGTTCCAATACTGGATCAGAATCTGGGAACAATAGACTGCAATGGTCCAATCCAGGATCAGAATCTGAAAGAAATAGACTGTAATTTTCCAATCCTGTTTCAGAATCTGAGACAAATCGACTGCAATTTTGCAATAATAGAGCAGAATCTGAGAAGAATAGACTGCAATTTTCCAATAATGGATCAGATTCTGAGAACAATAGACTGTCATGTTCCAATAATGGATCAGAAGTTGGAAACAATGGACCGGGATGTTCCAATAATGGATACGATTCTAAGAACCATACACTGCAATGTTCCAATACTGGTTCAGAACCTGAGAACAGTAGACTACAATGTTCCAATAATTGATGAGAATCTGAGAACTATAGGCTGTAATGTTCCAATACGGATTAGAATCTGGGAACAAATGACCGGCATGTTACAATACTTGGATCAGAATCTGAGAACAATAGAATGTAATATTCCAATACTGCATCAGAATCTGAGAACAATAGACAGTATTGTTCCAGTACTGGATCAGAATCTGGTAACAATAGACTGCAATGTTCCAATACTTTATCAGAATCTGGGAACAAATGACCGGGATGTTACAATGCTGGATCAGAAGCTGAGAACAGTAGGCTGCAATGTTCCAATAATGGATCAGAATCTGAAAACCAAAGGCTGTAATGTTCCAATACTGGATCAGAATCTGAGAACAATGGACTGCAATGTTCCAATAAAGGATCATACTCTGAGAACAATAGTCTGCAATTTTAGAATAATTGAACAGAATCTGAGAGAAATAGACTGTAATGTTCCAATAGTGAATCCGAATCTGAGATCAATAGACTGCAAAGATTCAATACTGGATCAGAATCTGAGAAGAAGAGATTACAATGTTCCAATACTGAATCAGAATCTGAGTGCAATAGACTGCAATGTTCCAATACTGGATCAGCATCTGAGAACAAAAGACTGTAATGTTCCAATACTGGATCAGAGTCTGGGAACAATAGAAATGGATGTTCCATTAATGGATCAGAATCTGAGAACAATACACTGTAATGTTCCAATACTGGATCAGAATCTGGGAACAATAGACTGCAATGGTCCAATCCAGGATCAGAATCTGAAAGAAATAGACTGTAATTTTCCAATCCTGTTTCAGAATCTGAGACAAATCGACTGCAACTTTGCAATAATAGAGCAGAATCTGAGAAGAATAGACTGCAATTTTCCAATAATGGATCAGATTCTGAGAACAATAGACTGTCATGTTCCAATAATGGATCAGAAGTTGGAAACAATGGACCGGGATGTTCCAATAATGGATACGATTCTAAGAACCATACACTGCAATGTTCCAATACTGGTTCAGAACCTGAGAACAGTAGACTGCAATGTTCCAATAATTGATGAGAATCTGAGAACGATAGGCTGTAATGTTCCAATACGGATTAGAATCTGGGAACAAATGACCGGCATGTTACAATACTTGGATCAGAATCTGAGAACAATAGAATGTAATATTCCAAAACTGCATCAGAATCTGAGAACAATAGACAGTATTGTTCCAGTACTGGATCAGAATCTGGTAACAATAGACTGCAATGTTCCAATATGTTTTCAGAATTTGGGAACAAATGACCGGGATGGTACAATGCTGGATCAGAAGCTGAGAACAGTCGGCTGCAATGTTCCAATAATGGATCAGAATCTGAAAACCAAAGGCTGTAATGTTCCAATACTGGATCAGAATCTGAGAACAATGGACTGCAATGTTCCAATAAAGGATCATACTCTGAGAACAATAGTCTGCAATTTTTGAATAATTGAACAGAATCTGAGAGCAATAGACTGTAATGTTCCAATAGTGAATCCGAATCTGAGATCAATAGACTGCAAAGATTCAATACTGGATCAGAATCTGAGAAGAAGAGATTACAATGTTCCAATACTGAATCAGAATCTGAGAACAATAGACTGTACTGTTCCAATAAAGGATCAGAATTTGAGAACAATAGACTGTAATATTCCAATCATTGATCAGAATCTGAACAATAGACTGTAATGTTCCAATACTGGATCAGAATCTGAGAACAATAGACTGTAATGTTCCAATACTGGATCAGAATCTGAGAACAATAGACTGTAATGTTGCATTGAAGGACCATAATCTGAGAACAATAGACTGTAATGTTGCACTAAAGGATCATAATCTGAGAACAATAGTCTGTAATGTTGCATTAAAGGACCATAATCTGAGAACAAAACTCTGTAATGCTCCAGCAGAGGATGAGAATTTGAGAACAGCAGACTGTAATGTTCCAATAATGAATCCGTATCTGAGGACAATAGACTAATGTTCCAATAATGGATCAGAATCAGGTAATAATGGACTGGGATGTCCGATTAGTGGATCAGAATCTGAGAACAATAGACTGTAATGTTCCGATATTGGTTCAGAACCTGAGAAAAGCAGACTGCAGTTTTCCAATAATGGGTCAGAATCTGAGAACAATAGATTGTAATGTCCCAATACAGGATCAGAATCGGAGAACAATAGACGTAATGTTCCAATGCTGGATCCGAGTCAGGGAACAATGGACTGGGATGTTCCAATAGAGCATCAGAATCTGAGAACAATACACTGTAATGTTCCAATAAAGCATCAGAATCTGAGAACAATAGACTGCAATGTTCCCATAATGTATCAGAATCTGAGAACGATAGACTGTAACGTTCCAATACTGGGTCAGGATCTCGGAATAATAGAACGGGATGTTACAATACTGGATCAGAATCTGACAACAATAGACTGTAATGTTGGAACATAAGAACAAAAGAAATAGGAGCAGGAGTAGGCCATCTAGCCCCTCAAGCCTGCTCCGCCATTCAATAAGATCATGGCTGATCTGATAGTGGGTTCAGTTCCACTTACCCGCCCCCTCCCCATAACCCTTAATTCCCTTATGGTTAAAAATATATCTATCTGTGACTTATACACATTTAACGAGGTAGCCTCGACTGCTTCATTGGGCAGAGAATTCCAAAGATTCAATGTGGGAGAATACGCTCTGGGAGAAGAAGTTCCTCCTCAACTCTGTTCTAAATTGACTCCCCCATATTTTGAGGCTATGCCCCCCTAGTTCTTGTTTCCATTGTAAGTGGAAATAACCTCGCTTCTTCTACCCTGTCCAGCCCCTTCATTATCTTTTATGTCTCTATAAGATCTCCCCTCAAACTTCTGAACTCCAATGAGTACAGGCCCAGTCTACTCAATCTCTCCTCATAAGCTGACCCCCTCATCTCCGGAAACGACCTGGTGAAACTTCTCTGTCCCCCCTCGAAAGCTATTATATCCTTTCTTAAATAAGGGGACCAAAACTGTACCCAGTACTCGAGGTGCGGCCTCTCCAGGACCCTGTACAGTTGCAGCATGACTCCCTGCTTTTATACTCCTTCCCTCTCACGATAAAGGCCAACATTCTATTTGCCTTCTTGATTACCCTGCTGCACCTGCAAACTGAGTTTTTGTGATTCATGCACAAGGACCCCCAGGTCCCTCTGCACAGTAGCATATTGTAATTTTCCACCGTTTAAATAAGAGTCCATTTTACTATTATTCCTTCCAAAGTGGATAATCTCACACTTACCAACGTTATACTCCATCTGCCAGATCCTTGCCCACTGACTTAGCCGATCCAAATCTCTCTGCAGACTCTCTTTGTCCTCCACGCAATTTGTTTTCCCACTCATCTTTGTGTCATCCGCAAACGTTGTTAGCCTACACTCGCTCCCCTTCTCCAGTTCGTCGATGTATATGGTAAATAGTTGAGGCCCCAGCACCGATCCCTGCGGCACGCCACTAGTCACCAACTGCCAACCAGAATAGCACCCATTTATCCCGACTCTCTGCTTTCTGTTAGACAGCCAATCCTCAATCCACGCTAACACTTTACCCCCCAACTCCGTGTACCTTTATCTTATGCAGCAACCTTTTGCGAGGCCCCTTATCGAATGCCTTCTGGAAAACTATTTCCACAACATCCACCGGTTCCCCTCTGTCAACTGCACTCGTCGGATCCTCAAAAAATTCCAGTAACTTAGTCAAACATGGCTTTCCCTTCAAGAATCCATGCTGCGTCTGCTTGATTGAACCATTCTTTTCCAGGTGTCCTGTTATTTCTTCCTTAATGATAGATTCCAGCATTTTCCCAACTACGGATGTTAAGCTAACCGGCCTGTAGTTACCTGCCTTTTGTCGACCTCCTTTTTTAAACAGTGGCGTTACATTAGCTGTTTTCCAATCAGCTGGCATCTCCCTAGAGTCCAGTGAATTTTGATAAATTACATCTAATTAATTTGCTGTTACTTCTGCCTTTTCTTTTTTTACCCTGAGATGCATTCCATCCGGACCAGGGGACTTGTCTACCTTTAGTTATATTAGCCTGCCCAGCACTACCTCTTTTGTAATAGTGATCGTTTTAAGGTCCCCACCCTGACAGTCCCGAGTAAGGGCAGAAGTTGTTTTTTGCAGTTTAGTTAGGGCATCATGATCGGCATAGGTTTGGAGGGCCGAAGGGCCTGTTCCCGTGCTGTACTTTCCTTTGTTCTTTATTGATTATTGATTACCTTGGATGACACCCTCAGGATATAGTCTCCATTACTGACAAGTTTGCCTACATTATCATCAAAATGGTCTCACGAATGGACCCTGAGGAAGGGTCACACAGAAGTGAAACATTGGCTCTATTCTCTCTCCACAGATACTGTCAGACCTGCTGAGATTTCCCAGCATTTTCTGTTTTTGTATTCATTTACTGACTCCATTTGCTTTCATTCCCACGCAGCGTTCTCCTGTTCCGTTGACATGTAAATGTTGAAATGTTCAGCAAACTGCTGGTTAATTCCGGGAAATATTAAGGCAAGTCCCCGAAAAATACATCATTCCTCAATCCATCTCGCGCCAGCTCCCCCATCCTTTACGTCTCTCCTATACATTGCAATAACCCTTTCTTCATCCTCGCCAAGAGTATCGTCACCTTGGGTCATTCCTCTGCCAGGTCACAAGCTCCGCATGAAGCCAAGAGCCAGAGAACCAGTTGGGAGAAGCACACTTGTTTATAAAGTGAGAATTCACAATACAGGAGACGCTGAGGTTGAGAATTTACCATAATGTGGATGTTCCAGAGCATCATCCTTCTGTTTGGACTGCTGGATACAGTCATGGGGGGGGGGGGGGGGGGGTAGGGACTTCGAGGGCCGAAGGGCCTGTTCCGGTGCTGTACTTTCCTTTTTTCTTTGTATGTATGGGCGGCATGGTGGCACAGTGGTTAGCACTGCTGCCCCACAGCTCCAGGGACCCGGGTTTGATCCCCGGTTTGGGTCACTGCCTGTGTGGAGTCTGCACGTTCTCCCCGTGTCTGCATGGGTTTCCTCCAGGTGCTCCGGTTTCCTCCCACAGATAAGAAGACGTGCTGTTTAGTTGCACTGACCATTCTAAATCCTCCCTCAGTGTACCCGAACAGGCGCCGGAGTGTGGCAACTAGGGGATTTTCACAGTAACTTCATTGCACTGTTAATGTGAGCCGACTTGTAACATGAATAAATAAGCTTTAGAAACTTGATCAGCGCTGTGTGAAAAGCAGAGAATGCCTGTCGTACACCATTGTATCAGTCAGATTCTCAAAGGGGGCACACATTCAAAAGGAAATCCAAGCACCTCATGCTAAACAGTAACTTGTGGGCGGGAAATGCAGCCTTGGCACAGTCACCATCTCGTGCCAGGACTACATTTATAATGAAATGAAATATGAGCTTTACTAAAAATTGTACATCTTTTACACAAAACGAAACAGTCCAGTGACTAAGCTGGGGCATCATACGCTGCTGCACAGATTGGCAACAGAGCTTCCCTCAGCACCCCTCGTGCTGATGTTGCTGTTATTGCTTTCATCAGAGGGCATGGAACAAGTAACATCTGACTCGATAATTCATGGAAGCCGAAAGTACAGAACACAACTGCATTCTTTGTCAGAAAAGCGCCTGGATTGAGCTTTGCACCATGGGGTTAGTGCTCCCTCACAGCGCCAGGGATCCTGGTTCGAATCCGACCTTGGGTCACTCCAAGTGTGGAGTCGGTACATTCTCTCCGTGTCTTCATGGGTTCCCTCCGGGTGCTCCACTTTCCTCCCACAGTCCAAAGATGTGCAGGTTCGGTGCATTGGCTGTGCTAAAAATTGCCCGTTATTGTCAGGGAGACTATCAGGGTGGATGCGTGGGGTTATGGAAATAGGGCCTGGGTGGGATTGTGGTCAGTACAGACTCATCATAAATTGTATCATAGAAACCCAACAGTGCAAAAGAGTCCATTCGGCCCAGCGAGTCTGCACCAACAACAATCCCGCCCAGGCCCTATCCCCATGACCCCACATATTTACCCCACGAACACCTCTAATGTACACATTCTGGACACGAAGGGAAAATTTAGCCTATAATTCACCCCACTGATAGTCTCAATAGATTACAATTATATCGTCTCTTTAATGTAATTAAACAGAACGTAATGAAAAACATGAAACATATTTCTAATCTGAATTTCTCATCACAATGAAACACAATTTTCATTGAAAATTGGGGATGAAGCGGAAATGATCGAGAGTTTCAGGTTTCTAGGTGTCCAGATCACCACCAACCTGTCCCGATCCCTCCACACATTCGCTACAGTTAAGAAAACCCACCAACGCTTGTACTTCCTCAGGAGGCTAAGGAAATTTGGCATGTCCACTACGACTCCCAACAACTTTTACAGATGCATCATAGAAAGCATTCTTTCTGGTTGTATCACTGTTCCTGCTCTGCCCAAGGCTGCAGGAAACTATAAAGGGTCATGAACAATGCCGAATCCATCACTCAAACCAGCCTCCCACCCATTGACTCTGTCTACACTTCCTGCTGCGTCGGGAAAAGCAGCCGGCATAATCAAGGACCCCACGCACCCCGGATATTCTCTCTTCCACCTACTTCCATCGGGGAAAAGAGACAAAAGTCTAAGGCCATGTACCGACGGATGCGAGAGCAGCTTCTTCCCTGCTGCCATCAGACTTTTGAATGGACCCATCTTATATTAATTAGGTAACCATATATAATATATATATATATATATATAATGTAGTACCTTATTATTATATTAAGTTGATATTTCTCTAGCTATGATGGTAACACTACATTCTGCATCCTCTCCTTTTTGAAGGGTATGCTTTGTCTGTATAGCTTGCAAGAAACAATGTTTTTCACTGTATACTAATACATGTGACAATAATAAATCAAATCAAATCCAATCATTGCTCCTTCACAGCGCCAGCATTGCAGTGTGTTGTTTGTTTTCTCACCTGTAATTGATTACTCTGATAGGTTGTTCTGCTGAGTCTCAGGAGTGTTTCTGCTGTGTATTAAAGAGAAGACCTTCAGTTTGAGACCTCAGTAAATGGCCATGGTTTACGCCACGGGCAGACAGAAGCCAGAGGGTGGTTGTAGAGAGTAGTTTTTCAAACTGGAGGCCTGTGACCAGTGGTGTGCCTCAGGGATCAGTGCTGAGTCCACTGTTATTGTCATTTACATAAACGATTTGGATGAGAATAGAGGGGGCATGGCTAGTAAGTTTGCAGATGACACCAAGATTGGTGGCATAGTGGACAGTGAAGAAATATATCTCCAATTGCAACGGGATCTTGATCAACTGGCCAGTGGGCGGACGAATGGCAGATGGAGTTTAATTTAAATAAATGCGAGGTGATGCATTTTGGTAGATTGAACCAGGGCACGACTTACTCAGTTAATGGTAGGGCGTTGGGGAGAGTTACAGAACAAAGAGATCAAGGAGTAAATGTACATAGCTCCTTGAAAGTGGAGTCATAGGTGGACACAGTGGTGAAGAAGGCATTCGACATGCTTGGCTTTATCGGTCAGAACATTGAATATAGTAGTTGGGACGTCTTGTTGAAGTTGTATAAGACATTAGTAAGGCCACACGTGGAATACTGTGTGCAATTCTGGTCATCTTATTATAGAAAGGATATTATTAAACTAGGAAGAGTGCAGAAAAGATTTACTGGGTTGCTACTGGGACTTGATGGATTGAGTTATAAGGAGAGGCTGAATAGACTGGGACTTTTTCCCCTGGAGCGGAGGAGGCAGAGTGCTGATCTTATAGAGGTCTATCAAATAATGAGGGGCACAGATCAGCTAGATAGTCAATATCTTTTCCCAAAGGTAGGGGAGTCTAAAACTAGACGGCATAGTTTTAAGGTGAGAGGGGAGAGATACAAAAGTGTCCAAAGGGGCAAATCTTTCACACAGAGGGTGGTGAGTGTTTGGAACAAGCTGCAAGAGGTAGTAATAGAGGCGGGTACAATTTTATCTTTTGAAAAGCATTTAGATAGTTACATGTGTATAATGGGTATAGAGGGCTACAGGGCACATCCGGGCAATTGGGATTAGCTTAGGGGTTTAAAAAAAAAGGGCGGCATGGACAAGTTGGGCCGAAGGGCCTGTTTCCATGCTGTAAACCTCTCTGACTCTATGACACCATCGCTTCTCTCAGAAAACACACTGATCCACTATCGGTCAAGCTGGACCAGTTACTATCCTATTCTCGCTGCCATTGGAGTTCCTGGTAGGTGATTGCAACAGATTAAAATGGATTTATTCATGACACAAGTGGGCTTACATTAACACTACAATGAAGTTACTGTGAAAATCCCCTAGTCGCCACACTCCGGCTCCTGTTCGGGTACACTGAGGGATAATTTCGCATGGCCAAAGCAACTAACCAGCACGTCTTTCAGACTGTGGAAGGAAACCGGAGGAAACCCACGCAGACATGGGGAGAACCTGCAGACTCTGCACAGGCAGTGGCCCAAGCCGGGAACTGAACCCGGTCCCTTGTTGTTGAGGCAGCAGCGCTGTCCACTGTGATACCGCTCCACCCAAAATAGAGTATACATGACGTCTGCTATGAGGAGGCTCCCTCCCATCACCTCCTAACTTTGGAGAGAGTGAAGTTGCTCCCCGGAGCAGAACACCTGGGCTGATGGAACGGCAGTGGTTCCCTCCTGACCAGAGTGACAGCTCATGGGACCACAGACCCGACCAGCTTCTATAGCTACTGAGGTGTGATGAGGGGTTGTCAGTGATTAGTCTTTGCTGGAATATTACTGTTCAACTTTGTCAGTCGAGGTATAGATTACAAAAGCAGAGAGGTCATGATGGAGTTGTATTAGAGGGATGAGCGTTGGCGAGGCCACGGCTGGAGTACTGTGTGCAGTTCTGGTCACCACATTATAGGAAGGATGTGACTGCACTGTGGGGGGTGCAGAGGAGATTCACCAGGATACTGCCTGGGGTGGAACATTTAAGGTAGGAGGAGAGGTTGGATAGGCTTGCGTTGTTTTCATTGTAGCAGCGAAGACTGAGGGGCGACCCGATTGAGGTGTTGACGATGATGAGGGATGTGGACAGGGTGGAGAGGGAGCAGCTGTTCCTGTTATTTGAAGGGTCAGTTACAAGGGGACACAAGTTAAAAATGAAGGGTGGGAGGTTTCAGGGGGATTTGACGAAAAACGTTTTTACTCAAATGGTTTTGATGGTCAGGAATGCGCTGCGTGGGAGGGTGGTGGAGGTGGGATGCCTCACATCCTTTAAAAAGTACCTGGATGAGAATTTGGCGCTTCATAACATTCAGGGCTATGGGACTGCTGGCAAGTGGGATTGGGTGGGCAGGTCAGGGCAGTTCATGCGTCGGTGCAGACTCGATGGGCTGAAGGGCCTCTTCTGCTCTGTGGTATTCTGTGATTCTGTGATTCTGTGAACTTGATTCACCTGCTGTTTCCCCTCGCTTGAGGAATCATTCTTCCTTGTGGTGGGCGTTGGGAGGGAGAGCTGTGGTCGGGGTGATGAATTTTAACTTGTGAGCACAAATAACAATCATGAATTGGAAAGCAAATCTAACATCGGCTTTCTGCAGCTCTTTGATTTCATACAGGAAGTGGACAAAATGTGTCCCATCTAATTGGAGCTGCTTTATCATTCTTCTGAAGGTTAATCAGATATTGCCCCGCACCGTCCTCTTCCCCACCCTCACACACATTCCCAGCATGGCATGGCACAATGGCAAAGTGGTTAGCACTGCTGCCTCACAGCGCCAGGGACTCGAGTTCAATTCTGGCCTCGGGTCACTGTCTGTTCGCACGTTCTCCCCGTGTCTGCGTGGGTTTCCTCCGGATGCACCGGCTTCCTCACAGTCCAAAAATGTTTCGGTCAGGTGGATTGTCCATGCTAGATTGTCCCTTAATATCCAAAGACGAGCTGGTTAGGTGCATTGGCCATGCCAAATTCTCCCTCAAAGTACACAAACAGGCGCCAAAGTGTGGCGACCAGGTGATTTTCACAGTAACTTCATTGCAGTGTCAATGTAAGCCTATTTGTGAGTAATAAATATACTTCAACGTTTAACAGCATTTTGCTAATTTCGTAGCCTAGAGATCTGGTTAACTTTCACAGCAACTGCCTCCCTTCTCTCCAGGGCACAAACCTCATGATGAATACCTACTGACCTTCAGATGGGACATAGAACATAGAACAAAGAAAGCCACAGCACAAACAGGCCCTTCGGCCCACAAGTTGCGCTGATCATATCCCTACCTCTAGGCCTATCTATAGCCCTCAATCCCATTAAATCCCATGTATTCATCCAGAAGTCTCTTAAACGACCCCAACGAGTTTGCCTCCACCACCACCGACGTCAGCCGAATCCACTCACCCACCACCCTCTGAGTGAAAAACTTACCCCTGACATCTCCTCTGTACCTACCCCCCAGCACCTTAAACCTGTGTCCTCTCGTAGCAACCATTTCAGCCCTTGGAAATAGCCTCTGAGAGTCTACCCTATCCAGACCTCTCAACATCTTGTAAACCTCTATCAGGTCACCTCTCATCCTTCGTCTCTCCAGGGACAGTGGAGAATCACCAGAATGATAGAGGGATTGTCAGGATTGTATAGGATTAATAGTTGGCACGGTGGCACAGTGATTAACACTGCTGCCTCACAGCGTCAGAGACTCAAATTCAATTCCTGGCTTGGGTCTCTGTCTATGTGGAGTTTGCACGTTCTCCCCGTGTCTGTGTGGGTTTCATCCGAATGCTGCAGTTTTCCCCCACAGTCCAAATATGTCTCAGGTAGGTTAATTGACCTTGTCAAATTGACACTTAGTGTCAGGGGGACCAGCAGGGTAAATATATGGGGTTACGGGTATAGGGAGAGAAATTTGTTGAGTGTATTCAGGAGGAGTTTCTCATTCAGTATGTGGATGGCCCAAATAGAGAGGGGGCAAAACTTGAACTCCTCTTGGGAAATAAGGAAGGGCAGGTGACAGAAGTGTTAGTGAGGGATCACTTTGGGACCAGTGACCATAATTCTATTAGTTTTAAGATAGCTATGGAGAATGATATGTCTGGTCCAAAAGTTAAAATTCTAAATAGGGGCAAGGCCAATTTTGATGGTATCAGGCAGGAACTTTCAAAAGTTAACTGGGGGAGTTTGTGGGAAGGCAAAGGGGCGTCTGGTAAGTGGCATGCTTTCAAAAGTGTGTTTACCAGGGTTCAGTGTAAGTACATTCCTCGTAGAATCAATGGCAAGGCTGGTAGAAGGAGGGAATCCTGGATGACTTGGGATATTGAGGCCCTGGTCAAGAAGAAGAAGGCACATGACATGCATACGCAGCTGGGATCAAATGAACCCCTTGAAGAGTATAGGGGGTGTAGGAGTAGAGGTAAGAGAGAAATCAGGAGGGCAAAAAGAATGCATGAGATTGTTTTGGCAGATAAGGCAAAGGAGAATCCAAAGTGCTTCCACAAGTACATAAAGGGCAAAAGAGTAACAAGGGAGAGAGTAGGGCCTCTTTAAGATCAACAAGGTCATCTATTTGCGGATCCACAAGAGATGGGTGAGATCCTAAATGAATATTTCTCATCAGTATTTACAGTTGAGAAAAGCATGGATGTTCGGGAACTTGGGGAAATAAATAGTGATGTCTTGAGGAGTGTACACATTACAGAGAAGAAGGTGCTGGAAGTCTTAAAGCGCATCAAGGTAGATAAGTCCCCGGGACGTGATGAAGTGTATCCCAGGATATTGTGGGAGGCTAGGGAGGAAATTGCGGGTCCCCTAACAGAGATATTTGAATAATCGATTTTCACAGGTGAGGTGCCTGAAGGTTGGAGGGTGGCAACTGGTGTGCCTTTGTTTAAAAAGGGCTGTTGGGAAAAACCTGGTAACTACAGGCCAGCGAGCCTCACATCTGTAAGGTGTTGGAAGGTATTTTGAGAGACAGGATGTACAGGCGTTTAGAGACGCAAGGACTGATTAGGGACAATCAGCATGGCTTTGTGAGTGGAAAATCCTGTCTCACAAATTTGGTTGAATTTTTTGAAGGGGTAACCTGGAAGGTAGATGAGGTCAGTGCAGTTGATGTTATCTATAGACTTTAGCAAAGGCCGTTGACAATGTACCACGTGGTAGGTTGTTGCATAAGGTTAAAACTCACGGGATCCAGGGTGAGGTAAAAATATGGGTACAAAATTGGCTTGATGACAGAAGCCAGAGTTTGTAGAGGGTTGTTTTTCAAACTGGAGGCCTGTGACCAGCGGAGTGCCTCAGGGATCAGTGCTGGGTCCACTGTTATTTGTCAAATATATCAATGAGTTGGATGAGAATTTAGGAGGGATGGTGAGCAAGTTTGCAGATGACACCAAGATTGGTGGCATAGTGGACAGTGAAGAAGGTTATCTCAGATTGCAACGAGATCTTGATCAATTGGGCCAGTGGGCTGACGAATGGCAGATGGAGATTAATTTAGATAAATGCGAAGTGATTCATTTTGGTAGATTGATCCACGGTAGGACTTCCTCAGTTAATGGTAGGGCATTTGGGAGAGTGAAAGAACAAAGAGATCTCGGGCTACACGTTCATAGCTCCTTGAAAGTGGAGTCACAGGTGGATAAGGTAGTGAAGAAGGTTTTTCCCAGAGCAGAAGTGGTGATCACGAGGGGTCACCGGCTCAAGGTGAGAGGGGCGAAGTATAACTCAGATATTCGAGGGATGTTTTTTACACATAGGGTGATGGGGGCCTGGAATGCGCTGCCAAGTACGGTGGTGGAGGCAGACACGCTGACATCGTTTAAGACTTACCTGGATAGTCACATGAGCAGCCTGGGAATGGAAGGTTACAAACGATTGGTCTAGTTGGACCAAGGAGCGGCATAGGCTTGGAGGGCCGAAGGGCCTGTTTCCTGTGCTGTACTGTTCTTTGAAGGCATTCCGCATGCTTGGTTTCATTGGCCACAACGTTGAATACTGTATTTGGGACGTCTTGTTGAAGTTGTACAAGACATTAAACATAGAAACATAGAAACCCTACAGTACAGAAAGAGGCCATTCGGCCCATCGAGTCCGCACCGAACACAATCCCACCCAGGCCCTTCCCCCATATTGCGACATATTTAACCCGCTAATCCCTCTAATCTACGCACCCCAGGACTCTCAGGGGCAATTTTAGCATGGCCAATCAAACTAACCCGCACATCTTTAGACTGTGGGAAGAAACCGGAGCACCCGGAGGAAACCCACGCAGACACATGGAAAATGCGCAATCTCCACACAGACAGTGACCCAAGCCGGGAATCGAACCCAGGTCCCTGGAGCTGTGATTCAGCAGTGCTAACCACTGTGCTACCGTGCCACACTTGGAATACCGTGTACAGTTCTGGTCACCCTATTGGAGAAAGGATATTATTAAACTAGAAAGAGTGCAGAAAATATTCATTAGAATGCTCCCGAGGCTTGATGGTTTGGGTTACAAGGAGAGGCTGGATAAACTGGGACTTTTTTCCCTGGAACGCAATAGGTTTAGGGGTGATCTTACAGAGGTTGATAAAATAATGAGAGGCATAGATCAGCTAGAGAGTCGACATCATTTCCCAAAGGTGAGGGAGTCTAAAACTAGAGGGCATAGGTTTAAGATGAGAGAGGAGAGATACAAAAGTGTCCAGAGGGGCACCTTTTCACTCAGAGTGTGGTGAGTGTCAGGAGCAAGCTACCAGAGGCAGTAGTAGAGGCGGGTGCAATTTTGTATTAAAAAAAAACATTTAGACAGTTGCATGGATAAGATGGGTATAGGGGGATATGGGCCAAATGCGGGCAATTGGGGCTAGTTTAATGGTCAAAATTGGGCGGCATGGACAAGTTGGGCCGAAGGGCCTATTTCCATGCTGTAAACCTCGATGACTCTTCCACCCTTTATTATCCACTCTCATCCAAACCAGCTGAAAGAACATCAAACCTGTTGGACAATACAGTAAGAAGTCTCACAACATGAGGTGAAAGTCCGACAGGTTTATTTGGTAGCACTGTTGTACAATTGCAGTCGCTGACACTTCTGCACTCCTGTCCTCTGGGTTCCTTTACCTACCTCAGCAGCCGTCACATCCTCCTGTCCCTGACCACTTTCCAAACTGGAAAGTTTTTTCAGAAGCCGTGTGACCGTCTCCTGAAACTAAGCTTCCAGGTAAAACTCTCCCTCCCTGATATGTTGCAGTGTCAAACTCCAGCTGAATGTCTCTGAGCCAAAGCTCCTCAAGCCGCAGATACTTACTGCAGACATACTTGCTCTGAATAACACCAGTATCCATGAGCACCCACATACTGCAGTCATCACACATCAACTGTCCTGATATACTTCTGATCATAAACTAACGACTTAATTCTTTTATTCAGTTATTTATTTTAGATATTAATAAATCTTATCGCAAAGTGCAGGACAAATTTCAACCTTGGGAAAATGGACCTTGACCACTTACTAGATATTCACCAACAGCTCGCCACCTCCCTGTAGAAAAGCAGAAACCAATTCCCACAGGAAAAAACGTTAGAACATACTCCCCACAAGGACCGACAAACAGACAACAGGAAACTACTGGATGCTGAATGAATAGAGTTTTACAACGTATCAGATTATCAGCACTACCTTACATCCTCATCTCGAAACTAAATGCTCAGTCAGTCTCACTGTTGTCCCTTCAAATCCATGTCTCACTCTCACCCTGCGCAAACACTGTCTTTGTTTTCACTTCACTCAATGCATTTCCCACTCTCACAATTCACTATTTTCAACCCTTTCAATAAAGAGTGAGCAGAACTGCAGGGAAGGAAGAGGACAGGATGTGATCCTCCAGTGACAGGCACCTTAACAAGCATTGGCAATGCATGTCCTCCTGCTCCACTGTGGGGGAGGCCTTGTTACCAGGGGCTGCAGACATCAGCAAGACCTGCCATGAAAGTCTGAGCCTCTTGATTCAGCTTGATTGTGTGGACCTGGTGCTCACACATGTCATCATCAGAGGTTCAAGGTGCTTCCGTGCTGTGGCGAGACAGTCGGGAAGTGCATATCAAGGTGAGTGATGCCCTGGACATCTGTCTCAGTAAAATATCTTCAGGCCTGATACACTTGTCAGACATTTATTTTGATACTAAAACTCTGTAGATCACATCGATTTGGTTTCCACAACCCGTGTGCCTCTATTGATTGGTCATTTTTAGCAGCCTCGCACTCAGCTTGTTGACACCGAAATATAACTCAGCATTAAATACAGAAATCAAGCAAATAATCCCCCAATCACCGGGACTGAAGCAGGTAAGAGGAAAATGCTGCATTAGCAGCAGGATGAACCGGGTTTTACAATGTACAGGTACTGGATCCCGTATCGAAGGCGTTGGGCACTGGATCTGTTCCAGAATTGTGGATTTGGAGTTCTGGATCGCGTGCTTGTAAAACACGGAGAATCAGTGAGAAATAAAGACCCTGAGGCTTTTCTAATTTAATTATTATACTTTTATTATTTCATAATTTTACATATTGCATTGCAACCGAGGGAGAGGCAGCTGTCACACTGACAGATGCTGTGAAAATTGAAGTTTCGGGCTGATTTGGCAGATTTTGTGCCCTATCTGCTGGGTTGATAAAACATGGAGAAGGAATGAGAAATAAAGACGACAAGGCTTTTAGCTCATTATTGTACATTTATTATTTCATCATTTTACAACTCAAGTTACAGATCCACTGAGGAAGAGACAGCTGCCATTCAGACACAGGCTGTGAATGTTGACAGTTCAGGGTTTAATGTGTGTCTTTTAAACATGTCCTGCAGCTTAAATTGTTTCAAGTACATGGGGTTTTCTTTCCGAAACACCTCTTGTACCTTTTAGACCCACATAATATTCTGCTCTGTAATGAAGCTCTTCTGATCGATGCCATGAATCAATTCCTCCGTGATCCTTATTCACCTGTCAATAGACAGATTTATCTTCATCATCACCGCTCTCATTCTCTTTATTCTTGGTCAAGACCATGGTGTCTATTCCATTGTGTGGAACTTGGCAGTGAATTTCAGCATTGTTGCCAATATTACAGAATCCTCAACATCTTCTTCATCTAACAGCTGGGCTTCAGCACAGGAAAGTCTTTCAAAAATACCAGCAATGTTTACAAAATATCTTTCTTCTCGGACACACGGACACCGTTAAATTCAGGTTTCATTTCATCATCACCAATCAAGGAAATTTCTCGAAGCTGGCAGGAAAATGCTGCATTTCTCACAGATGGGAGAGGATTTTACAATGTACAGGTACCAGACCCCATACCTGGGATGTCTGGGATCCAACATGTTCTGGTCTTGTGGACTTGGCAGATTTTGGGCTCTTTGTGGCGTGCTTATAAAACATGGAGAAGGAATGAGAAATAGAGACGACAAGGCGTTTAGTTCATTATTTTACATTTATTGTTTCATAATTTTACAACTCAAATTACATAACCACCGAGGATGAGATATCCACCGTACTGAGACAGGCTGTGAATATTGAAGGTTCAGGCACTGACTACACCGTTTAAACATGTCCTGTAGTTTATGGATTCTGGTTTCTGGATGGCATGCTGATAAAACACGGAGAAGGAATGAGAAATAAATACTTTTATTTCATTATTGTACTTTTATTATTTCATAATTTTACAACTCAAATTGCATATCATCTGAGGAAGAGAAAGCAGGTCTTTCACATCTGCTAATAGATCTTTAGCAACGTTTTTTCCTTAGAGAGATGAAAAACTCGAAATTCAGGTTTAATTTCACCATCACCATTTAGGAACATGGGAAATGGCTTGAGGTTGTGCCTTCCATTTATCAAACTACCTTGGGGTACCATTGGCCCAGCCTTGGCAGTACTGCAGAGTGCATGGTTAACATTGAATACTACTTGGAATTCCCTCCCACCCAAGCCTCTGTTCAATGCAATGAGCATTTTGTGCATGAATTCAGCCTTGTATCTGGTCGCAATTGCCCGCAAAATGCATTGATCCTTGGGCTGAATGGAGGACACACATTTGGCAGAAAATAAGTTCTGAAAACAATGTTCCTAATGAGGACAAAATAACCATGCAGCTCTCAGGAACCCCCAGAGACCGACACTGAGCCCTGGCTTCAGGGACAAAATGGCTCTCGGACCAATCAAGGGAAATTGGTTGAGGCATCCATGTGCACTGATTGATTGGCATTGTAAACAACAGGGAAGACTCTGATCCCTTTGAACAATGTAATCTTCTGACTGTCACCAATAACACATGTTCACATGCCCTGCTCTTTGACCTTCTTCCAATATTATCATGGAAAATTCATCCAAGTATGTCTCTGCAGCTTCATGATCAGTGAAGGTTTCTTCACCATATACTTTCAGCACACACACACCATGGCAGTTTGTAAACTTGTTCTGCCACCCTGACGCTCAATAACATGGTGTTGTTAGGCCTAGCTCTTTATGGAACACTTTCGCTTTGGCCATGGTAATGGATATGTTGCACTCTGACAGTGTATGATTCACTCTAATAACACTTTGTCTACATGGACAGTCTTTAACTGATGGAGGGTTTTCCTATTATCCATTAATTTGGGCACATCACTGTCAGAATAACATTTAATTTCTCCATTTGCTTCTTCAGATCATAAATGGTTGATGTCCCAACACCATTCTATTTGCTTAACCTTTTCCCTGAGGTGCCTTTCTCCAGACGCATCAGTAACTCTACTTTCTGCTTTATAGTCAGTGACCTTTTGTCTTGGTGCTCCTGCCAGCCACGGGACTTTTGACATGAAAACACTCGTAATAAAGCCTGGAATTATACAGAGAGAGACATGTTCGAGCAATGGTTAAACTGCGTGTGCTGATTATGGATATGGGAATCTGGGACTTGACAAAATACTCTGTGCGTCAATTCCAAATTGTATCATGTGGCGTCAACGTCAAGTGTAATAGGTTTTTGAGACCCTCCTGTTTCTGGGACGCTGGATAAGGGGTCCAGTACCTTTACCAGTTTACAAGGGGGATGATTCTCATTCAAATATACTGCACAGAATTCTAGGAAGCAGCCAAGTAGTGCTGAGGTCAAAGATGGTGGAGACACTTGTGTGGGAATGGTGACTTAAATCAGCTGATGGAATATTAGCCAATGGTTCCAGCGTGAAGAGTGAAATCAGCTTGAGCTATAAGTGTGACACATGCTGCCGGTGTATTTGCAGCAGATGGAGTGTCTGTAGTTTTCCTGTTCTTACACTGCTGGTGAACAATAAGCTGATGAGAATTCTACCTCAACATCCAGCCCAGTGTTTGGGAAAATTATGATTCACTAAATTAAAGGAGGGTTGTCCATCAACAACACTCCAGTGATATACTTGGCCTCGCAGTATCAAGCTTCATTACCCAGAGTAACAATTGGATCGTGTTTGGAAAAATTATGATTCCCTAAATTAAAGGAGGGTTGTCCTTATTCTTAAAATGAATTGGGATTCTCGATGATGTCTCTGAGGTCAGAATGGCAGCATTTAACACATTTAATTCAACCAAGGCATTAGCACCCTGATTCTGAGTCTGGCATTGATTCACTGAATCTTTGAAAGGAAACATTTCTCAAGAGGATTTGGATTTCATAGCAGGTCATTGCTGAGATCTGCATCAGCTGGATAACGTTTGACCAGCCAGAGGTTCTGATGGCTGAATTGTTCAATCCTCTCCTGAGGCTTCAGCAATCACAGGAATGGAGAGGAGAATTGGAAAAGCCGTGTCCACATTTCCCCTCACATCCCGCATGGCTCAGACACTCAGATGGAGCTCTTGCTGTGGGATCTGGTGATTGAAATGAGGTCACATTTGCCAAGGATGGAAGGAAACGGCCAGCCTCGTAAAACCAGCAGGCATGAATGGAAGTGGCTGAGAAAGTGAGCAGGAACATTGTGGGACATGGGAAAAGTGTTTCAAGAAGTTCATGGACATCAGGAGGTCAGGAAAGTGCGTGACGTAACTCGCTCAGGAGCCGAGACTCACACTCTTATTTTCCCAGCATTTCCCAGCACAACTGGATAGCAGGGCGGCACGGTAGCACAGTGGTTAGCACTGCTGCTTCACAGATCCAAGGACCTGGGTTCGATTCCCGGCTTGGGTCACTGTCTGTGTGTGAGTTTGCACATTCTCCTCGTGTCTGCATGGGTTTCCTCCGGGTGCTCCGGTTTCCTCCCACAGTCCAAAGATGTGTGGGTTAGTTTGATTGACCACGCTAAAATTGCCCTTAGTGTCCTGAGAAGCGTAGGTTAGAGGGATTAGTGGGTAAATATGTAGGGATATGGGGGTAGGGCCTGGGTGGGATTGTGGACGGTGCAGATTCGATGGGCCGAATGGCCTCTTTCTGTGCTGTAGGGTTTCTATGATTCTATGAACTCCACAAAACAACACCCCTTACACCTGCATTCATTCCTGTCTCTCCAGACACTTCCTCACATCCTAATCTGAAAAGCCAAGTGCTCACTCAGCCATATCATTGTGTCATCACAGCCATGTCTCACTCTCACCCTGCACTAACACTGACTTTGTCTTCACTCCACTCAATGCATTTCTCACTCTCACAATTCTCTTTTCCCATCCCTTTCAGTTTGACTAACAAGTTCTACTACTTCACATATTTATCTAACTTTCCTGTAAAATTTGCAATGTTCTCATCCCTCAACCATTCCCAGTGACACAGCATTTAGATCGAGGTCGGTGGGAAGGTAGCTACAGACCGTCAATTATAAATAAATTAAAGGATGTAGAGCTGGCACTGAGAAAAAGACTGGGACACAGAGGATGATGACGTGAGGTGCATTTCAATTGTCCTCCATTCCTCCTTAGCTTTCTACAGACAATGATTGGTCTTGGGTTGGGATTCGATCTCTCTTCTAATTAATCCACTTGCCTTTGATACTTCATTTCTCATGATTTCACTCTGTGGCAGTTTGGTCAAAACCCCATTTCTGCACATTCACCCTGACACGAACCATGTACCTGTAGCAGAAGAAGCAATTAGACACAGAAAATACTGGACAGTAACAAGTATAACAACAGGTATTTTATAGCTTCCCTCAAATAGTAAAACCATTCACCCCATAAATACTGAAGATTCTGAGTGTAAAACTGACTGGTTTGTTACATTTCTTGTAATTTTACTGGTGTCAGCTCAGCACGAAAAGCAGAAGATTCCATAAGTTCTGGAGTTGAACAACTTACAACTTCTTCAAACTATTTCCCAGTTTCTGCCTCCAAAACTTTTCGTGCTAAGTGTCTGAATGAAGAATTTCTTCAACTCTCCACACTTCCTTTCTCACGTCTGAGTGCTCGGTGTTGGTGGAAAATCTGAGCAGCTGAATGTTGATGTGTTCACTCTGCCCTAATTTAGTCATTCCTTCCATCCCGACACTACATTCAATATCAATCAGTCGCCTCAAGAGGAAGGTTCTCAACTACCTGTAAAAATAAACATTTTACAGCACCAACCTTGTGAGTGCCAGCTGGCTACCAATGTTCCATTGTTCAAGCTCCCGTCGCAAAACAAAGATGTTCAGACCTTCTGCACATCCGCTTTCACTCCTAAAGGGATCAACCAGAGAGTAAGGGTCAGTGCAGTTCCATTTCTGTCACTGGAACGGGGTGTGAAACCTCTTGTCTCTAATTTATCCAGTTTACAAACCCAATGAAATGTGTGACCTCACTGTGACACCACAGTTTCCCTCATCCAGTTAAAGGGCCTCATCCTGATGCGGGTCTTGGGGAAACATCCCTGGGTTTCACTTTGGCCGTCATGATTGAAGGAGCTAGAATGTAAAAACAAATTCAGCGAATAAGAGGAGGGACTGGCCTTAATGAGAATATCAGCCTTCTCCCTGCCACATTCCCCGAGTGAAGGATGAACCCAATGTTCCAACATCCTGTTGAGTTTGTAGAGCTGAATGCTCCAGATCATCAATAATGCCGGAGACATTGATCAGGACCCACTGAGGCTGGGCTTTAATCATTGGCTGGGGAATTGATTGCTGCCAATGGGAAGGTTTACATGGAGCCGATTCCAATTCAGACTGCACTATACATGTTGTTTAGATCCAGACTTTTCAATAAGTCGCTGCCCAAGAGAAGGACAATAGTTGATGAACCGCTTCTGTTCAGATTTATTGTGTACAAGTGGAGGGGAGAGTGGAGAAGGTGTTAAATGCCTTCCTGAACCTTTAGTGTGAGGCACAGTAAAGGAAGGTACTACTGCCCACACTTCAGACTGACGCCAGTAATACAGCTGCAAACATTCACACAGCACGGAGTGAGCACCAAATTCAAGGACAGGTAGCAGCCAGTCAGTGAGAGACATACCTGAGAGCTGGGCTGTGTGACCATCTTTACCCAAGTTCCAGGACCCAGACTATCTATGAGCAACAATATTGAAGATTTATTAGCAACCGCAACTTCAGCTGTTCCATCCTACTCTGCATCAATATTACTGGCTCTGTTATAATCATCACATTGCTCATTATCATGTTCACACATTACATTACAAGGTAATGATATTGAGACAAACCAATCACTTCTTACCCGCCCACCTTCACTCTGAGATCGATCAGGCCGTTAGTAAGAGTCTGTGAGTTCCACTGGAACTGGTTGTGCTGCTGAACCGACTCTGATGTTTAATCTCAAGGTGATGCTCAGTGTGAGAGCGAGGCTTGCTCTGTAATATCATGAAATATCAACCAATCAAGGGCCTTGGCTTGATGGACAAACACCCTTGGGTTTCATTTGGGTCACAATCAGAGTGGGAAGATTATCCGATATATTCTGTCTGACAGTCTGTGCAATGTTTGGAACTCTCTTCCCCAGAAAGTGGTGGAGGACAGGGTCAATGAACATTTTGAAGACAGAAGTAGATAGATTCCTGACTAACAAGGGAGTCAATGGTTCTCAGAGGTCGGCAGAGATAAGACACATTCAGATCAGCTGTGATCTTACTGAATGGCGGCGGAACAGGCTCGAGCGCTCGAATGGGCCACTTCTACTCCTAATTCATATGTTGGTATCAGCTAAAATAAAACCTTTCCATATGGACACAACCCAGTGGACATGGCAGGTAGAGCAATGGTGATGGGATTGATGGCCTTCTCCATGTCCTCCTACTGGGTAAACCATGTTTAAAATTGCTTCGATATCCTTTGAATCAGTGTTTGTGGTTTCTGGGATATGGAGCACTGTAGGGCAGAATACTCGGGATAATCAGTGGTGCCAGCGAACATTGGTCATGATCCATTGGTGCTGGCTTGGTACCAGGGGCAGAGGAGCCAATCAGTGCTGTTGGGAGAAGCTGAACCAAAATCTTGCTGGAATATATGTGTTGTTGTAGCCGAGGATTCACAACGAGTTCAACCGAGAGAAAGGCTGTGGAAGATGAATCATTTTCATTGAGCTCCATTGTGTAGATTCAGTGAGCAGGGGACAGGTATCCAGCTGGAACTTTACAGTGAATCGAGCAAACATTGAACATCTCTGCCAAGCTCTAGAAATCTCCCAGCCAATCCTATAGGAGATGAATCCAATACAGAACAAGGCAACAAAACACAACTATTTCATCTTGCAGCCGTTTAACTGAATTTGTTGGGTCAATAAGAAAATTAAAATTAAAATACAACTATACCTTTCTGGCTACCTTCTCGAAGCTTCTGAAGATTCGGTCTATCATGTACTTTGGTCTGATTTGTTTCACAGCATTTTTGATGGGTTTCAATGGGTGTTCATGTGTTTTAATTGTGGACCCTTTGTGTTTGTGTGCTGTGCGCCAAAATGTCTAGTTTCAGCCATATATAGGCATCAAGTATTTTGTTTGACTGAAACACGTCTGCCCCATGTATCTAGTGGTGATTTGTTTGTCGGGAAATGTATAACTGCCCTTTTACACTTGATAATGTGTCTCTGGTTTCTAATTGTCTGATCTTGAATTTTGTAAAAAACCTGCCTCTCGGCAGACTTGCCTCTGTGCATTTGGACTGAGGTAATCGCAGCTTCCCGAGGCCAGTGAGCCTCACATCTGTGGTGGGTAAGTTGTTGGAAAGCATTTTGAGAGACAGGATCTACAGGCATTTAGAGACGCAAGGACTGATTAGGGACAGTCAGCATGGCTTTGTGAGTGGAAAATCATGTCTCACAAATTTGATTCAGTTTTTTTGAATGGGTAACCAAGAAGGCAGATGAGGGCAGTGCAGTTGATGTTGTCTACATGGATTTTAGCAAGGCCTTTGACAAGGTACCGCATGGTAGGTTGTTGCATAAGGTTAAATCTCACGGGATCCAGGGTGAGGTGTCTCAGTGGATACAAAATTGGCTTGATGACAGAAGCCAGAGGGTGTTTGTCGAGGGTTGTTTTTCAAACAGGAGGCCTGTGACCAGCGGTTGCCTCAGGGATCAGTGCTGGGCCCACTGTTATTTGTCATTTATATTAATGATTTGGATGAGAATATAGGAGGCATGGTTAGTAAGTTTGTAGATGATACCAAGATTGGTGGCATATTGGACAGTGAAGAAAGTTATCTCCGATTGCAACAGGATTTTGATCAATTGGGCTGACGAATGGCAGATGGCTTTTAATTTAGATAAATGCGAGGTGATGTATTTTGGTAGATTGAACCAGGGCAGGACTTGCTCAGTTAATGGTAGGGCGTTGGGGAGAGTTACAGAACAAAGAGACCTCGGGGTGCATGTTCATAGCTCCTTGAAAGTGGAGTCACAGGTGGACAGAGCGGTGAAGAAGGCATTCGGAATGCTTGGTTTCATTGCTCAGAACATTGAATAAAGAATTTGGGACGTCTTCAAGTTGTACAAGACATTGACAAGGCCACACTTGGAATACTGTGTACACTTCTGGTCCCCCTATTGTAGAAATAATATAATTAAACTAGAAAAAGTGCAGGAAAGATTTACTAGGATGCGACCCGGACTTGATGATTTGAGTTATAAGGAGAGGCTGGATAGACTGGGGCTTTTGTCTCGAGAGTGTAGAAGGCTGAGGGGTGATGGGGGGCACAGTTCATCTTGATAGTCAATATCTTTTTCCAAAGTTGGTGGGGGGCGGGGGGGTGGGGGGGGGGGGTGGAGAGGGGGGGGGGGTGGTCTAAAACTAGAGGGCACAGGTTTAAGTTGAGAGGCGAAAGATCCAAAGTATCCAGAGGGGCATTTTTTTCACACAGACAGTGGTGAATGTCTGGAACAAGCTGCCAGAGGTAGTAGTAGAGGCGGGTACAATTTTGTGTTTTAAAAACATTTAGACTGTTACATGGTTAAGATTGCCATAGAGGGATATGGGCCAAATGCGGGCAATTGGGATGATCTGAGAACATGGAACAGCACAGTGCAGGTCCTTCGGCCCTCGATGTTGTGCCGAGCTTTCTCCGAAACCAAGATCAAGCTATGCCACTCCCTATCATTCTGGTGTGCTCCATGTGCCTATTCAAGAACAGCTTGAAAGTTGCTAAAGTGTCCGACTCCACTATCACAGCAGGCAGTCAATTCCACACCCCAACCACTCTCTGAGTAAAGAACCTACCTCGGACATCCCTCCGACATCTCCCACCATGAACCCTATAGTTATGCCCCCTTCTAATAGCTCCATCCACCCGAGGAAATAGTCTTTGAACGTTCACTCTATCTATCCCCTGAACATCTTATAAACCTCTATTAAGTCGCCTCTCAACCTCCTCCTCTATAAAAAGAAAAGCCCCAGCTCACTCAACCTTTCCTCATGAGACCTACCCTCCAAACCAGGCAGCATCCTGGTAAACCTCCTTTGCACTCTTTCCAAAGCTTCCACATCCTTCTGATAGTGAGGTGACCAGAACTGCACACAATATTCCAAATGTGGTCTCACCAAGGTCCTGTACACGGATCTTAAACTCCAACCCCCTGTTAATAAATACTAACACACTATAGGCCTTCTTCACGGCTCTATCCACCTGAGTGGCAACTTTAAGAGATCTGTGGATATGAACCCCAAGATCTCTCTGTTCCTCCACATTCCTCAGAACCCTACCTTTGACCCTGTAATCCGCATTCAAATTTGTCCTACCAAAATGAATCACCTCGCACTTATCAGGGTTAAATTCCATCTGCCATTTTTCGGCCCAGCTTTGCATCCTATCTATGTCTCTTTGCAGCCTACAACATCCCTCCACCTCATCCACTACTCCACCAATCTTGGTGTCATCAGAAAATGTACTGATCCACCCTTCAGCCCCCTCCTCCAAGTCATTGATAAAAATCACAAAAAGCAGGGGACCCAGCACTGATCCCTGTGGTACACCGCTGGTAACTGGTCTCCAGTCTGAAAATTTGCCATCCACCACCACCCTCTGTCTTCTATGAGATAGCCAGTTACGTATACAATCGGCCAAATTTCCCTCTATCCCACACCTCCTTATTTTCTTCATGAGCCGACCATGGTGGAACTTATTAAACGCCTTACTAAAATCCATGTATATGACATCAATTGCTCTACCTTCATCAACACACTTACCTCCTCAAAGAATTCAATCAAGTTTGTGAGGCAAGACTTACCCTTCACGAATCCGTGTTGACTATCCCGGATTAAGCTGCATCTTTCCAAATGGTCATAAATCCTATCCCTCAGGACCTTTTCCATTAACTTACCGACCACTGAAGTAAGACTAACCGGCCGATAATTACCCTGGTCATTCCTATTTCCTTTCTTGAACAGAGGAACGACATTCGCCACTCTCCAGTCCTCTGACACTATCCCCGTGGACAGTGAGGACCCAAGGATCAAAGCCAAAGGCTCGGCAATCGCATCCCTTGCCTCCCAAAGAATCCTAGGATATATCTCAGCTGGCCCAGGGGACTTATCGACCCTCAGTGTTTTCACAATTGCTAATGCATCTTCCCTCAGAACATCTACCTCCTCCAGCCTATCAGCCTGTATCACACTCTCATCCTCAAAAACATGGCCCCTCTCCTTGCTGAACACTGAAGAAGAGTATTCATTCAAAGCCTCTCCTATCTTTTCTGACTCCATGTACAAGTTCCCACTCCTGTCCTTAGGGGTATTTAAAAAACGGGCGGCATAGACAAGTTGGGCCGAAGGGCCTCTTTCCATGCTGTAAACCTCTATGACTCTACCTTTCATTCAGGTCACTTTCTGTGCCCTTGTGTCAGTTTTTATGTCAGCTCCCTGTGCTTGTGTTTCTGGCCTCATGGCTGTCTGCAGCGGGTTCCCTTCCAATGATTCTACTTTACTCGAGCAGTCGCCGGCTGCTACAAATTCCATTGGGTTCACCAATTCCCTTCAGGGAAGGAAATTTGCCATCAACCTGGTCTTATCTTGATCTGTCCAATGTGAATCCAGACTCAAAGCAATGTGGTTGACTCTCAACTGCTGTGTGAAATGGCCGAGGCAAGCGACTGGGAAATGAGGGGTGAGCAACAGTTCTGGGTTTGCCACTGACACCCACATCCAATGAAATAAATCAAAGAACACATCCCCCATCTTCGATCCGTGTCCCTCTAATTTTAAAAAAAAATGCCCATTTACTGGATTCCTTCAACAGAGGGAACAAATTCTCCCTGTCGAATCTATCGTCTTGAAAAAACATTTTAAACACCAGACTAATCATCTATGCAACACATGTTGTGATAATTTGACCTGTTAGTTCTCTGATATCCTCCTGCACCCCCCTCCAGGGCCAATATATCCTGAGTTGTGATGTTCAGGCTGGAACTCAAAACTCCCGATGGGGACTAATGAAGTGAGTGGTGACATTTTGTTTGGCAAATCCTTGGGCTGCATTTAAATGACAATGACTTACCCGTGCTGCAGTGCAAGGTGTCCATGTGGTCACGTCGCAGAGAACAGCGAGTGCGGACAATGACAGCAATGGGATTCCTCACCGCCGTCTATTGACCTGAAGAAGTTTTTATGCTTGAAGCATATTTCACCATTGTTGGTAGTTTCAAAATCAGTTGTTTTAGTGTGACTATCTTCATGTAGTTTGAATTAATGGTATTACATATTGTAGCTGAATTAACAAAAGCCATTTAAAACAAAAACGACACCTGCAGTTTAACAACACCAGGTTAAAGTCCAACAGGTTTATTTAGTAGCAAAAGCCACACAAGCTTTCGGCTTTTGCTACCAAATAAACATGTTGGACTTTAACCTGGTGTTGTTAAACTTCTTACTGTGTTTACCCCAGTCCAACGCCGGCATCTCCACATCATTGGAAAGCAGACAGATTAGTTCAACAGACAGCCTTAATTGTGGAACAGTTAAAGGATAACTAATTCATTAAAATATGTGTTAGGTTGGTGTGGTGATCATATCCTCCGCTCCAGGACCATCCCTTCCTCTATTGAGTTTAAAGCCCTCTCTGCTTCCCCAGTTATGTAGTTTGCAAGAACGTTGTTGGCAGCAGGTTCAGATGTAGATCATCCCAACGGTACAGCCCCCACTTTCTCCAGAACTGATTTTAATGTCCCACAAGCTGAAACTTACCTCTTCCACCAGTCTTTCAAACCATGTATTCATCTCTCTAATGTGATGTGCACTATGCTAATTTGCACGTGGTTGAGGTAATCATCTCCAGATTATAACCTTGTGTGTTCTGTTGTTTAATTCAGTGTCTGTTTCCTGATAATGTCTGTGCAGAAGCTGCTTCTTCATTCTGCCTATGTCACTGGTACCGACATGGTCCACAACAGTGGGATCCTCCTCACAACCACGGTCATCTCCAGCCAGATGTCCTGAACTCTGGCATGGGGCAGGCAACACAGTCAACTGCACTCTGACTCCTTGTTACAGAGAAAATTGTCAATCCCTCTGATGAAGGAGCAGCACTCCGAAAGCTCGTGCTACCAAATAAACCTGCTGGACTTGAACCTGGTGTTGTGAGAATTCTTACGTTGCCTACCCCAATCCAACGCCGGCATCTTCACATCATCAATGCCTCTCACTATACTGTCACTTACTCCCACTAATTTACTCTGTGCCTCTCCCATCCCAGCCCCTCACCTCCCCCCACGGCCCACTGAACAGCTTCCTATACCACAGTGCCACAGTCAGTCACATCATGTGTGTCCAACTGACGCACATGTTAGACGGCTTGACAGCTCTGGAGCGGTGGGTGAATTCACTTTGGAGCATCCACGATGCTGAAGAAGTCGTGGATATCACGTTCAGTGAGTTGGTGACACCGCAGATAACAGTTACTGAGGGAGATAGAGAATGGGTGACCACCAGACAGAGGAAGAGTCGGAAGGCAGTGTAGGGGTCCCCTGCAATCATCTCCCTCCAAAGCAGATATACAATTTTGGATACTGTTGGGGGAGATGGTTCACCGGGGGAAGGTGGCAGCAGCCAGGTTCATGGCACCCTGGCTGGCTCTGCTGGACAGGAGGGCAGGAAAAAGAGTGGCAGAGCTATAGTGATAGGGGACTCAATTGTAAGGGGAACAGACGGGTGTTTCTGTGGATGCAAACAAGACTCCAGGATGGCATGTTGCCTACCTGGTGCAAGGATCAAGGGTGTCTCGGAGCAGCTGCAAGACATTCTGGAGGGGGGAGGGTGAACAACCAGCTGTCGTGGGGCATATCGGCACCGACACTGTAGGTAAAAAATGGGATGAAGTCCGACAAGCTGAATTTAAGGAGTTAGGAGTTAAACTAAAATGTAGGAGCTCAAAGGTAGTAATCTCAGGATTACTTCCAGTGCCACGTGTTAGTCAGAGTAGGAATGTCAGGAGAGCCAAGATGAATATGTGGCTTGAGAGATGGTGCAAGATGGAGGGATTCAAATTCCTGGGACATTGGAACCGGTTCTGAAGGAGATGGGACCAGTACAAAACAGACGGTCTGCACCTGGGCAGGACTGGAACCAATGTCCTGAGGGGAGTGTTTGCTCGTGCGGTTGGGGAGGCTTTAAATTAATGTGGCGCGGGGATGGGGACCGACGCAGGAAGTCAGAGGGAAGTAAAGTGGGGACAGAAACTAAAGGCAGCAAAAGGAAAAGTGGAAGACAGAAAAACCGAAGACAAAAATTAAAAAGGGCCAGAGTACAGAGTACAGAGACTGTGGAGAACTCAGCGATTGGCTACAGTAAAGGGCCAGAGTACAGAGTACAGAGACTGTGGAGATCTCAGTGAATGGGTCCAGTAAAGGGCCAGAGTACAGAGTACAGAGACTGTGGAGAACTCAGTGATTGGCTCCAGTAAAGGGCCAGAGTACAGAGTACAGAGACTGTGGAGAACTCAGTGAACGGGTCCAGTAAAGGGCCAGAGTACAGAGACTGTGGAGAACTCAGTTAATGGGTCCAGTAAAGGGCCAGTGTACAGAGTACAGAGACTGTGGAGAACTCAGTGAATGGGTCCTGTAAAGGGCCAGAGTACAGAGTACAGAGACTGTGGGGAACTCAGTGAATGGGTCCAGTAAAGAGCCAGAGTACAGAGTACAGAGACTGTGGAGAACTCAGTGAATGGGTCCAGTAAAGGGCCAGAGTACAGAGACTGTGGAGAACTCAGTGAATGTGTCCAGTAAAGGGACAGAGTACAGAGTACAGAGACTGTGGAGAACTCAGTGAATGGGTCCAGTAAAGAGCCAGAGTACAGAGTACAGAGACTGTGGAGAACTCAGTGAATTGGTCCAGTAAAGGGACAGAGTACAGAGTACAGAGACTGTGGAGAACTCAGTGAATGGGTCCAGTAAAGGGCCAGAGTACAGAGTACAGAGACTGTGGAGAACTCAGTGATTGGCTCCAGTAAAGGGCCAGAGTACAGAGTACAGAGACTGTGGAGAACTCAGTGAACGGGTCCAGTAAAGGGCCAGAGTACAGAGACTGTGGAGAACTCAGTTAATGGGTCCAGTAAAGGGCCAGAGTACAGAGTACAGAGACTGTGGAGAACTCAGTGAATGGGTCCTGTAAAGGGCCAGAGTACAGAGTACAGAGACTGTGGGGAACTCAGTGAATGGGTCCAGTAAAGAGCCAGAGTACAGAGTACAGAGACTGTGGAGAACTCAGTGAATGGGTCCAGTAAAGGGCCAGAGTACAGAGACTGTGGAGAACTCAGTGAATGGGTCCAGTAAAGGGACAGAGTACAGAGTACAGAGACTGTGGAGAACTCAGTGAATGGGTCCAGTAAAGAGCCAGAGTACAGAGTACAGAGACTGTGGAGAACTCAGTGAATTGGTCCAGTAAAGGGACAGAGTACAGAGTACAGTGACTGTGGAGAACTCAGTGAATGGGTCCAGTAAAGGGCCAGAGTACAGAGTACAGAGACTGTGGAGAACTCAGTGAATGGGTCCAGTAAAGGGCCAGAGTACAGAGTACAGAGACTGTGGAGAACTCAGTGAATGGGTCCAGTAACGGGCCAGAGTACAGAGTACAGAGACTGTGGAGAACTCAGTGAATGGGTCCAGTAAAGGGCCAGAGTACAGAGACTGTGGAGAACACAGTGAATGTGTCCAGTAAAGGGCCAGAGTACAGAGACTGTGTAGAACTCAGTGAATGGGTCCAGTAAAGGGCCAGAGTACAGAGTACAGAGACTGTGGAGAACTCAGTGAATGTGTCCAGTAAAGGGCCAGAGTACAGAGTACAGAGACTGTGGAGAACTCAGTGAATGGGTCCCGTAAAGGGCCAGAGTACAGAGTACAGAGACTGTGGAGAACACAGTGAATGGGTCCCGTAAAGGGTCAGAGTACAGAGTACAGAGACTGTGGAGATCTCAGTGAATGGGTCCAGTAAAGGGCCAGAGTACAGAGTACAGAGACTGTGGAGAACTCAGTGAATGGGTCCAGTAAAGGACCAGAGTACAGAGACTGTGGAGAACTCAGTGAATGGGTCCAGTAAAGGGCCAGAGTACAGAGTACAGAGACTGTGGAGAACTCAGTGAATGTGTCCAGTAAAGGGCCAGAGTACAGAGCACAGAGACTGTGGAGAACGCAGTGAATGGGCCAGTAAAGGGCCAGAGTAAAGAGTACAGAGACTGTGGAGAACTCAGTGAATGGGTCCCGTAAAGGGCCAGAGTACAGAGACTGTGGAGAACTCAGTGAATGGGTCCAGTAAAGGGCCAGAGTACAGAGACTGTGGAGAACTCAGTGAATGGGTCCACTAAAGGGCCAGAGTACAGAGTACAGAGACTGTGGAGAACCCAGTGAATGGGTCCAGTAAAGGGCCAGAGTAAAGAGACTGTGTAGAACTCAGTGAATGGCTCCAGTAAAGGGCCAGAGTACAGAGACTGTGGAGAACTCAGTGAATGGCTCCAGTAAAGGGCCAGAGTAAAGAGTACAGAGACTGTGGAGAACTCAGTGAATGGGTCCAGTAAAGGGCCAGAGTACAGAGTACAGAGACTGTGGAGAACTCAGTGAATGGGTCCTGTAAAGGGCCAGAGTACAGAGACTGTGTAGAACTCAGTGAATGGCTCCAGTAAAGGGCCAGAGTAAAGAGTACAGAGACTGTGGAGAACTCAGTGAATGGGTCCAGTAAAGGGCCAGAGTACAGAGTACAGAGACTGTGGAGAACTCAGTGAATGGCTGAGTAAAGGGCCAGAGTAGACAGTACAGAGAGTGTGGAGAATTCAGTGAATGGGTTCTGTAAAGGGCCAGAGTACAGAGTACAGAGACTGTGGAGAACTCAGTGAATGGGTCCTGTAAAGGGCCAGAGTACAGAGTACAGAGACTGTGGAGAACTCAGTGATTGGCTCCAGCAAAGGGTCAGAGTACAGAGTACAGAGACTGTGGAGAATTCAGTGAATGGCTCCAGTAAAGGGCCAGAGTACAGAGTACAGAGACTGGGGACAACTCAGTGAATGGGTCCAGTAAAGTGCCAGTGTACAGAGTACAGAGACTGTGGGGAACTCAGTGAATGGGTCCAGTAAAGGGCCAGAGTACAGAGTACAGAGACTGTGGGGAACTCAGTGAATGGGTCCATTACAGGGCCAGAGTACAGAGTACAGAGACTGTGGATAACTCAGTGAATGGGTCCAGTAAAGGGCCAGAGTACAGAGTACAGAGACTGTGGAGAACTCAGTGAATGGGTCCAGTAAAGGGCCAGAGTACAGAGTACAGAGACTGTGGAGAACTCAGTGAATGGGTCCAGTAAAGGGCCAGAGTACAGAGTACAGAGACTGTGGAGAACTCAGTGAATGGGTCCAGTAAAGGGCCAGAGTACAGAGTACAGAGACTATGGAGAACTCAGTGAATGGCTCCAGTAAAGGCAGTAAGAAGTCTCACAACACCAGGTTAAAGTCCAACAGGTTTATTTGGTAAAGGGCCAGAGTACAGAGACTGTAAATTCTCAGAATTGACAGGGTGAACCCCATTATCTTTCTGCTGCATGTGTGTAACATTCCATCCAAGGCTGAGGAGGCCGACGTGAGGTGGAGTGCGTAAAACGTTAATCAGTTCTTTGAGCAGCCTTTGGCTAAGACTGTGTATAACAGAAACATGGCGTCACCTTGGTTTTCAGCCAGACCTGTTGGGATGAAGGCTGGAATCTGTGTCGACTTTTCCATTATCTTTTATACAAAAACAGCGTGGAAATAATTTAATTTTAACCTTTTGGACTTAAGTAAGAATTCAGTAAAAAGGGGAACAGAAAGCTGAGACTCTGAAGAATACAGCTACACAGTTACACCGGGGGCAGCACAGTGGTCAGCACTGTTGCGAGAGACCTGGTTTCAATTCCCGGCTTGGGACACTGTCTGTGCAGAGTCTGCATGTTTTTCCCATGTCCGTGTGGAATTCCTCCAGGTGCTGCGGTTTCCTCCCACACTCCAAAGATGTGTAGGTTAGGTGGATTGGCCATGGTAAATTGCCGGGTAGTGTCAGGGGAATCAGTCGGGTAAATGCATGGAGTTGCGGGGATAGTGTCCAGGTGGGATTGTTGTCGTGCAGACTCCATGGGCCGAATGGCCTCCTTCTGCACTGTCAGGATTCTATCAACAGTCTTATTCAAATTCTAGTTGGTGAGAATAGTCTTATAAGCACTTTCATAGAATCATAGAACATAGAATATTACAGCGCAGTACAGGCCATTCGGCCCTCGATGTTGCGCCGACCACTGGTACCAATCTAAAGCCCCTCTAATCTACACTATTCCAATATCATCCATGTGTTTATCCAATAACCACTTGAACGCTCTCAACGTTGACGAGTCCACCACTGCTGCAGGCGGGGCATTCCACGCCCTTAGTACTCTCAGAGTAAAGAACCTACCTCTAACATCTGTCCTATATCTCTCACCCCTCAATTTAAAGCTGTGTCCCCTCGTGCTAGCCAACACCATCCAAGGAAAAAGGCTCTCACTATCCACCCTATCTAATCCTCTGATCATCTTGTATGCCTCTATTACGTCACCTCTTAACCTCCTTCTCTCTAACGAAAACAACCTCAAGCCCCTCAGCCTTTCCTCATACGATTTTCCCACCATACCAGGCAACATCCTGGTAAACCTCCTCTGCACCCTTTCCAACACTTCCACATCTTTCCTATAATATGGCGACCGGAACTGTACTCAATACTCCAAATGCGGCCGCACCAGAGTTTTGTACAGTTGCAGCATGAACTCCTGGCTCCGAAACTCAATCCCTCTACCAATAAAAGCTAACACACCGTATACCTTCTTAACAACCCTATCAACCTGGGTGCCAACTTTCAGGGATCTATGCACATGGACACCCAGATCCCTCTGTTCATCCACACTACCAAGTATCTTACCGTTAGCCCAGTACTCTGTATTCCATAGTATTCATAGAATCCCTGCAGTGCAGAAAGAGGTTATTTGGCCCATCGAGTCCGCACTGACCACATTCCCACCCAGGCCCTATCCCCATAACCCCACATATTTACCCTACTACCCCCCTGCTAATTTCTTGTCAATTATCTCTTACAGATGTTTATTGATCAAATGCCAGAAATAATACTCAAGGCAAAACTGCTATCACTGTATAAAGGGCAAAACACATGAATTCTGACACTCTTCCAAAGCACTGTGGAAATCCAAATCTGTGTCCCTCTGAAGGTCTATTTCAATGTCTCAGTGTGTATGGATGAACATTTCTGTTGTGGTGTCTATTCATGCTAATCTTTCACAATATCTGTGTTTAATTGTGATTCTATTTCACAATCACTTTGTTTGCCTCCGATTCTCCCTATGCCCCAGTGTGTATCTGTGATTCTCTCTCTGTGTCCCTGTGTGTGTCTGTGATTCTCTCTCTCTGTGTCCCTGTGTGTATCTGTGATTCTCTCTCTGTGTCCCTGTGTGTATCTGTGATTCTCTCTGTGTGCCCCAGTGTGTATCTGTGATTCTCTCTCTGTGTCCCTGTGTGTGTCTGTGATTCTCTCTCTGTCTCCCTGTGTGTATCTGTGATTCTCTCTGTGTCCCTGTGTGTATCTGTGATTCTCTCTCTGTGTCCCTGTGTGTGTCTGTGATTCTCTCTCTGTGTCCCTGTGTGTATCTGTGATTCTCTCTCTGTGTTCCATTGTGTATCTGTGATTCTCTCTCTGTGTCCCTATGTGTATCTGTGATTCTCTCTCTGTGTCCCTATGTGTATCTGTGGTTCTCTCTCTGTGTCCCTGTGTGTATCTGTGATTCTCTCTCTCTCTGTCCCTGTGTGTATCTGAGATTCTATCTCTCTGTGTCCCTGTGTGTATCCACTACCAAATCCAATGTGGCCTCACCTCTTGTCGGCCTATCCACATATTGTGTCAGGAAACCCTCCTGCACACACTGCACAAAAACTGCCCCATCTGAACTATTCGACCTACAAAGGTTCCAATCAATATTTGGAAAGTTAAAGTCCCCCATGACAACGAACCTGTGACCCCCACACCTATCCATAATCTGCTTAGCAATTTCTTCCTCCACATCTCTATTACTATTTTGGGGCCTATAGAAAACTCCTAACAACGTGACCGCTCCTTTCCTATTTCTAACTTCAGCCCATATTACCTCAGTATACAGATCCCCCTCGAAGTGCATTTCCGCAGCCGTTAAACTATCCTTGATTAACAATGCCACTCCTCCACCTCTTTTACCAGCTTCCCGACACTTACTGAAACATCTATACCCCGAACGTCCAACTATTCCTGTCCTTGTTCTACCCATGTCTCCGTAATGGCCACAACATCGTAGTCCCAAGTACCAATCCACGCCCCAAGTTCATCTACCTTGTTCCGGATGCTCCTTGCATTGAAGTGGACACACTTCAACCCGCCTTCCTGTCGACTGGTACCCACCCTTGACCTTGATACCTTCCCCAATACCTCACTACCCTCATCACTGACTTCCAGACTACCACTCCTTTTCCCATCCCCTGGACAAATTAGTTTAAACCCCCCTGAAGAACCATAGCAAAGTTCCCTCCCAGGATATTGGTGCCCCTCTGGTTCAGGTGCACCCTGTCCTGTTTGTACAGGTCCCACCTTCCCCAGAAAGTGTTCCAATTATCCACATAGCTGAAACCCTCCCTCCAACACCATCCCGGCAAGCACATTGTTTGAACCTTCCAAGCTAAAGGAGAGTGTGTTAGCGGCTGAGATACAGCAAGCAGACTGAAATTCAAAAAAATCAGTGGAGAGACTGGAACGGCAGAATGCTCAACGGTTTTCTTGAGTGAGGTGGGTGTTTAATTATTTGTTGATTTTTTTTCTCTCTGTGAGTTGATGAACAGTGTTTGAAGTTCTCTGTCCCAGTGTCTGTCTCCCGCACGGGCTCCTAGATTGTGTTGTATTATACACTTTATAACAGCAGCTTTAACATTGTTGACAAAGGAGCATTTTCAATCTGGGTTGTGTCTCCTCTGTGGTTAAACAGCCTGGCGCCAACTTGCTCCATCTGTTGTTTATGACGCTTTCCAATTCCCTGGACACCAGCGAGTTTATTGCCCCCGAGACCGACTGAACAAAGAACAAAGAACAAAGAACAATACAGCACAGGAACAGGCCCTTCGGCCCTCCAAGCCCGCGCCGCTCCCCGGTCCAGGATTGAATCCTGAATCCAGGATCCCCGCCCAATTTTCCAGCCTATCTACATACCAATATCCTATCCACCGAGCTGTCCCTCACAGCTACGATGCTTTGTTCATTACAACCTATTAACTCACCCCCACCCCCCTATTCCAGACCATGTGATCCCCAGGGAGAGGCGAAAACCCAGAGTGAAAACGCCAGGGCCAATATGGGGAAAAAAAAAAAATCTGGGAAATTCCTCTCCGACCCCCTGAGGCGATCGAAACGAGTCCAGGAGATCACAATGGCCCTGATCGGAAAATGCTTCCCAACCCTAGTCATTTCCACTTCCACGAACACCATATGAATTCCCTGCCCCCGAGACAGGTTCCCAACTATCCGCAGTCTCGCTCTGTACTGGCACCAGCAAGATGATCATAGAATGAAGCCTTGAAACGAGAAACAAGGAACAATTAGCCCGCGCCCCTCCCTGGTCCAAACTAGACCACTCTTTTGTATCCCTCCATTCCCACTCCGGTCATATAGCTGTCTAGATAAGTCTTAAACGTTCCCAGTGTGTCCGCCTCCACCACCTTGCCCGGCAACACATTCCAGGCCCCCACGACCCTCTGTGTGAAATATGTCCTTCTGATATCTGTGTTAAACCTCCCCCCCCTTCAAAGAACAAAGAACAGTACAGCACAGGAAACAGGCCTTCGGCCCTCCAAGCCCGTGCCGCTCCTTGGTCCAACTAGACAAATCGTTTGTATCCCTCCATTCCCAGGCTGCTCATGTGACCATCCAGGTAAGTCTTAAACGATGTCAGCGTGCCTGCCTCCACCACCCTACTTGGCAGCGCATTCCAGGCCCCCACCACCCTCTGTGTAAAAAACGTCCCTCTGATGTCTGAGTTATACTTCGTCCCTCTCAGCTTGAGCCCGTGACCCCTCGTGATCGTCACCTCCGACCTGGGAAAAAGCTTCCCACTGTTCACCCTATCTATACCCTTCATAATCTTGTATACCTCTATTAGATCTCCCCTCATTCTCCGTCTTTCCAAGGAGAACAACCCCAGTCTACCCAATCTCTCCTCACAGCTAAGACCCTCCATACCAGGCAACATCCTGGTAAACCTTCTCTGCACTCTCTCCAATGCCTCCACGTCCTTCTGGTAGTGCGGCGACCAGAACTGGACGCAGTACTCCAAATGCGGCCTAACCAGCGTTCTATACAGCTGCATCATCAGACTCCAGCTTTTATATGCTATACCCCGTCCTATAAAGGCAAGCATACCATATGCCTTCTTCACCACCTTCTCCACCTGTGTTGCCACCTTCAAGGATTTGTGGACTTGCACACCTAGGTCCCTCTGTGCTTCTATACTCCTGATGACTCTGCCATTTATTGCATAACTCCTCCCTACATTATTTCTTCCAAAATGCATCACTTCGCATTTATCCGGATTAAATTCCATCTGCCACCTCTCCGCCCAATTTTCCAGCCTATCTATATCCTGCTGTATTGCCCGACAATGCTCTTCGCTATCCGCAATTCCAGCCATCTTTGTGTCATCCGCAAACTTGCTGATTACACCAGTTACACCTTCTTCCAAATCATTTATATATATCACAAATAGCACAGGTCCCAGTACAGAGCCCTGCGGAACACCACTGGTCACAGACCTCCAGCCGGAAAAAGACCTTTCGACCACTACCCTCTGTCTCCTATGGCCAAGCCAGTTCTCCACCCATCGAGCCACTTCTCCTTGTATCCCATGAGCCTTAACCTTCTTAACCAACCTGCCATGTGGGACTTTGTCAAATGCCTTACTGAAATCCATATAGACGACATCCACGGCGCTTCCTTCATCAACCGTTTTTGTCACTTCCTCAAAAAACTCCACCAAATTTGTAAGGCACGACCTCCCTCTTACAAAACCATGTTGCCTGTCACTAATGAGATTGTTCCGTTCTAAATGCACATACATCCTGTCTCTAAGAATCCTCTCCAACAACTTCCCTACCACGGACGTCAAGCTCACCGGCCTATAATTTCCTGGGTTATCCCTGCTACCCTTCTTAAACAACGGGACCACATTCGCTATCCTCCAATCCTCAGGGACCTCACCCGTGTCCAAAGAAGCGACAAAGATTTCCGTCAGAGGCCCAGCAATTTCCTCTCTCGTCTCCCTGAGCAGTCGAGGATAGATGCCATTAGGCCCTGGGGCTTTGTCAGTTTTAATGTTCCCTAAAAAACCTAACACTTCCTCTCTCGTAATGGAGATTTTCTCTAACGGGTCAACACCTCCCTCCGAGACACTCCCGGTTAACACGCCCCTCTCCTTCGTGAATACCGATGCAAAGTATTCATTTAGGATCTCCCCTATTCCCTTGGGTTCTAAGCATAATTCCCCTCCTTTGTCCCTGAGAGGTCCGATTTTCTCCCTGACAACTCTTTTGTTCCTAACGTATGAATAGAATGCCTTAGGATTCTCCTTAATCCTGCCTGCCAAGAACATCTCGTGCCCTCTTTTTGCCCTTCTAACTCCCCGTTTGAGATCTTTCCTACTCTCTCTGTATTCCTCCAGAGCTCCATCTGTTTTCAGTTGCCTGGACTTAACGTACGCCTCCCTTTTCATTTCAATCAGATCCTCAATTTCCCTGGTTATCCACGGCTCTCGAATCCTACCTTTCCTATCTTTCCTTTTTACAGGCACATGCCTATCCTGCAGCCTTATCAATAGTTCCTTAAAAGACTCCCACATGCCAGACGCGGACTTACCCTCGAACATCCTCTCCCAATCAACATCCACCAATTCCTGCCTAATCCGGCTATAGTCAGCCTTCCCCCAATTTAGCACCCTGCCCGTAGGACAGCACTCATCCTTGTCCATTACTATCCTAAAGTTAACAGAGTTGTGGTCACTATTTGCCACATGTTCCCCTACCGAAACTTTGACGACCTGACCGGGCTCATTTCCCAGAACTAGGTCCAGTATAGCCCCCTCTCTAGTCGGGCTATCTACATACTGTTCCAAAGAACCTTCCAGTACGCATTTTACAAATTCATCCCTGTCCGGTCCCCCAGCTCTAAGCACTTTCCAGTCTGTGCCAGGGAAATTAAAGTCCCCCACTACAACAACCCTATGTTTTCTGCACCTATCCAGAATCTCCTGACATATCCTTTCCTCCACTTCCCGTGGGCTGTTGGGTGGTCTGTAGTACACCCCCAGCATAGTGACTGCACCCTTCCTGTTTCTGAGTTCCACCCACAGCGACTCAGTACATGACCCCTCTAAGTTGTCTACCCTCTGCACCGCGGTAATATGCTCCTTAACTAATATCGCTACTCCCCCACCTTTTTTAGCCCCTCCTCTGTCTCGCCTAAAACACTGATACCCCGGAATATTCAGCTGCCAGTCCTGTCCTTCTTTTAACCAAGTTTCCGTCACCGCAACCACATCCAAATTCCGCACAAGCATTAAGGCCCTAAGTTCGTCTGTTTTACCCGTTACACTCCTCGCATTGAAGCAGATGCACTCCAGACCTCCAGGCCCAGTCAGGTCCTCCTCCTCCAGAGTGCTCCTCTTCTTAGCTAGCCTTGCCCTGGCCCCCAGCTCGACCCCAGCCTCAGTATTTACTGACCTCCTGTTTTGTTCCCCACCCCCCTGCCACACTAGTTTAAATCCTGCCGAAACACTCGAGCAAAACTCCCAGCCAGGATATTTGCTCCCTTCCAGTTAAGGTGTAACCCATCCTTTCTGTACAGTTGCCATCCTGACTTGAAGATTTCCCAGTTATCTATGAATTTAAAACCCTCCCTCTTGCACCAGTCCTTTAGCCACGCGTTCAACTGTAGAATCTCCCTGTTCCGAGCCTCACTTGCACTCGGCACCGGGAGCAGTCCAGAGATTGCTACACTGGAGGTCTTACTTTTTAGCCTAGCACCCAACTCCCTGAATTTCTCTCGTATGACCCCCCTGCTCTTCCTACCTACATCATTTCCCCCAATGTGTACAATCACATCCGTTTGACTACCTTCCTTTTTAAATATGCTTCCTACCCTCTCGGAGACATCCAGTACCCTGGCACCAGGGAGGCAGACTACCATCCTGGATTCTCGTTCAGTCCCACAGAAGCGCCTGTCCGTGTCTCTAACTATTGCGTCCCCCACAACTATCGCTCTCCTAAACCCCTTCTTTCCCTTCCGGACCCCTGAGCCTGTCCCCGTGGAGGCGATCTGGTCCTCGTGGCTTACCCCTGGAGGGTCATCCCCCTCCACAGAATCCAAAACAATATACCTATTGTGGAGGGGGACAACCACAGGGGATCCCTCCACAGACTGCTCACTCCCTTCCCTTCTCCCATCTGTTGCCCATCCCTTTCTCTTATGGGAGACTGCCACTGGGGTGCTTTCTGGCACATCACCCTTCTGACTATTACCCCTCCTAACCGTGACCCACGTGTCTTCCTTCCGAGACCCTGGTGTCACTACCTGACTATAACTTTTATCTATGACTCTCTCATTTTCCCTAACTAAACTGAGTTCATCGAGCCTCAGCTCCAGCTCCCTTACACGATCCTTCAGGAGATGCAGTTCCACACATCTGGCACAGATATGGACTTCCGGGAGGCAAGTTGTCTCCAGGAACTCCCACATCCCACACCGAATGCAGTATACTGGCCTCCCACTCATACCAGCCATGTCCTTTTTAGTTTTGGGGATAAAACAAAAAGGGGGTGTAACCGAAGAAAAACAAACAAACAACCTTCCTCGCCGAAGCCCTGTGAGTCAAAGCCCTTGTGGCTCTCACTCTGTCCCCTGCTCACTCCACTGCCCGCTAACGACGCTGCCCGCTCAAAGGTGCGGCCTACTTTTAAACCCTCCAAAATCTTCCCAGGCTGCTGCTGGGCCTATTTCCTGTTTAGAAAAAAAAAACCTCCGATTTTTTTTACTAATTGAACTGAAAAATAATTAAATAAATTAATTACTCTACTGCAGCCCGAGCAGCACTCCCACAGTGAGACACCAACTGTCACACTCTACTGCAGCCCGAGCAGCACTCCCTCACTCAATAACATTTGTTTGCCATTGTGTTGTTTGAGCGGTCAGTTTAACAGGTCCTTTGCTGAATTAATAATTTTAAACTAACTCTGACCTCCAGGAGGGAAATAAATCAGCTTTTCCAAAACTAATTCTTGGCTCCGGATGAAAGCATTACTGAAGTGTCAAATATCCTCCCAGAGAAAATAGCTGGAGGAACATTGTCAAAAACCAGAATCTCAGTGAGGCAGGTTCAAACATGTAAAGAAAAAACCTTTTGCATTTACAGACCAACGCGTTAGTCACTGAGTTTTTATAGATACATTTCGGCGGGAGCGAGTACGTGACATTCTCAAAGCACCAACACAGCACAGAGCACTCAATCCCAGAAATATGTATTATGCTGCTTTTCTGATATTCCATTTGCAGGAAGTTCTCAAATACAGAATTATTGAATTCATCATTAAAATCACCAGACCCTATCGGATATGATCAGCATTATTATAAACAGGAGGTGGAATTTCAAGTTGTCCATTATTTACACGAATAAACTGTCATTCAGGAGTGAGTTTGCCATTGAACCAAAGGACAGTTAATAATAATGCATTCCATTTGAACGTGTATTGTTTGTAATGGAGGATTATGGACATTTTCTGAAGACGTGTTCATCGAAGTGTTTTGTCACTCACATGTTGGTGAAATGTCTGCCTTCGCCTATCCCATCACCTGCCTTCCAATCTTGTGTGTGTTTATTCGTTCCACTGAAACCCCTTCCACCAGTCCATGGACACCCATTTGAACCACCTGACATCCTTTTGCATCTATTCTTATTCCCAGGTCTGTTGACTGATCCTGGAACAGAATCGCTTTCTGTGTTGCTGTATCGGCGGATTTGGTTTGACCTGTTTTTGAAGGTCCAGCTTTCTATGTTATTTTGTTGTGATGTGATTTAATTCCTGTTTAAAGAACGGGGAAAGAACTGCCTTTAGCCGACACAGAATCCAGATTTGTTCAGATTCTGAAAACATGTGTTGTCAGTGGCAACTCACAGACAGACTTTCCACAAGTTTGTTGCTGAAAAACGCCTTTACCCAGGTGCTGCTGCGAGACAATCAAAGGACACGGACTTGTTCGCAGGTTCAAACTTAGTGTTATTAAGAACATTTGCAAGTTAAAGGAAACAGTTCTTATAACAGGAATTCAGTGAACTTTTCTCTAAATCTATCTGAATAAGCACTAAAGAGAGATTTAGACTATTGAGTTGGATGAACAGCCATGATCGAAATGAAATGCGGAGCAGGATCGAAGGGACAAAAGACCTTCTCCTGCTGCTATCTCCGATGTTTCTATGTTTAAACTTGCTCTTGTCCTGAATCATAGCTGTTTTGGTATGTTTCACCTTCCATTTTCAATAGGGCCGGATCCTCACCTGCTGTCCGCTGTGCTGAAAGTCGATGTTTATTTGTTTCCAGGACAAATCTGCTGCAGGATGAAGATGATGGTCACTCTGCAAACACAGTAAGAAGTTTAACAACACCAGGTTAAAGTCCAACAGGTTTATTTGGTAGCAAAAGCCACACAAGCTTTCGGAGCTCTAAGCCCATTCTTCAGGTGAGTGGGAATTCTGTTCACAAACAGGGCATATAAAGACACAGACTCAATTTACATGAATAATGGTTGGAATGCGAATACTTACAACTAATCAAGTCTTTAAGAAACAAAACAATGTGAGTGGAGAGAGCATCAAGACAGGCTAAAAATATGTGTATTGTCTCCAGACAAGACAGCCAGTGAAACTCTGCAGGTCCACGCAACTGTGGGAGTTACAAATAGTGTGACATGAACCCAATATCCCGGTTGAGGCCGTCCTCGTGTGTGCGGAACTTGGCTATCAGTTTCTGCTCAGCGACTCTGCGCTGTCGTGTGTCGCGAAGGCCGCCTTGGAGAACGCTTACCCGAATATCAGAGGCCGAATAGAGTTTTACTGGCTGTCTTGTCTGGAGACAATACACATCTTTTTAGCCTGTCTTGATGCTCTCTCCACTCACATTGTTTTGTTTCTTAAAGACTTGATTAGTTGTAAGTATTCGCATTCCAACCATTTTTCATGTAAATTGAGTTTGTGTCTTTATATGCTCTGTTTGTGAACAGAATTCCCACTCACCTGAAGAAGGGGCTTGGAGCTCCGAAAACTTGTGTGACTTTTGCTACCAAATAAAGCTGTTGGACTTTAACCTGGTGTTGTTAAACTTCTTACTGTGTTTACCCCAGTCCAACGCCGGCATCTCCACATCATGACTCTGCAAACAGCCAGGCAGGTAAACGCCGCTGCTTCAGATGGCGGCAAAGGACAGAACTCTGGAAAACCGTGTCATAAACTGTCGGATTGTTTGAACCTTGGACATTAAGGGAGAGTGTACCAGCGGCTGAGGCATTACACACAGATTGAGATTCAGAGGATTCAGTGTCCAGACCGGGAAAGCAGAATGTTCCACTCTTCTGTTGGTTGAGATGAGTGTTAAATCTTTGTTGATTTTCTCGCACGGATTCTGTTTCTGAAGTGACTACCAGACCTGGAAACTGGTCTGGTCATTCTGCATTTGGACACGCACTGTTTCAGCATCTAATGATTCACAAATGATGCTGAAGATTGTACAGATATCAGCGAACACCTCCACTTCTGAACATGTGCTGCAAGGGTGGTCACTGATCTGATTGGTTGATGTGAAGTATTGTTTTGCGGGTTATCCATTCTAATCATATCGTGCAGAGCTCGCAAAGAGTCGCCACGCTGTCGCATCATCTTATAAAAATGGATATGGCCAAACCTCAGTGAGATCCGTTCCGGATTCTCTTTCCAGTCCCTGTAGTATGGCGACTGGTTGCAAGGATTTTAGGGCCTTGTGTCAAAGTCCGGTTTTGAGAATTAAAGGAACACGGCCAACGGGGGAAAGGCAGCTTGAAAATGATCTGAAACAAAAAATGAAGATGGCGACTGGCACAATGGATAGTTGTCCCACATGAATATTTCAATGGAGAGACAGAGATTTAAAGATGACAGAGATTCAGGGGGGTGCAGTGTACATACTGCTCACTCAGGGTGATTTGGAGTTTGAGAGACTTTACTACAACTGCACTGAAGTTTAGTGTTTGGACTGTGCAGAAGGACAATATCTTTGTATCTCAGCCTGTGCTACCTCTGCACTCATTGCAGTTGGTGGACAATGTCGAGGGAGCTTATCCTTGTAAGTGTTTGATGGGCGCAATCTTGTGGGTGATGTAGTCTGAAGGTGAATTATGGGACCATGTCTAATGCTCTGAATTGAACCTGAATTGCGTTTACCGTTGTGTCTGTTTGCAGGGAAAGCAGGTCCGACATCCTGGAGCAGGATGGTCCTGGAAACAAACAGCAGCGTTTACCTGTGTGTCTGTTTTCTGGGTAATCAGATTCTTCATCCTGCAGCAGGATGGTCCTGGAAACAAACAGTGCCGATTTTAAATGGATAGCAGGTGAGGATCCGCCCCTATTGACAAAGGGAGTTGAAGTCACTCTCCTTATACTAGCGTTCAGGTGAAGAGCAGGAAATGCTTACTTTGACACTGAAATGTTTAAACATTACGTTTTGAATACATTTAACACTTGTTTCAAATTCATTATATTAAATTCTAATGCGAACAACTAAAATCCATCCAATTATCATTGGAACATCCTATCATTGTCCCTTGTTGAATATGTAGCGACTGTTCACTGGTAATATGCTTTTTAAAATTTCTGAATCAGTTTGGAATGGGGCAAGTGCTGTCCCAGACCTAATCAAAGGGAATGAAGCCAGGCAATTGGTCGCAGTGTCAGGAGGCGGGCATTTTTGGAACAGTGGCCAGAAATCTCTCAGCTTCTCAGTTATATGGAAAGGAATAAAGAGAGTTCAGTGAACAAGTACTTGAACTGGGGGAAAGACGATTTCAATATCACAAGACAGTTTCCAGCAAACGTAGACTGGGATCAGTTCCTTACAGGTCAATCTATATTTGGAATCTGGATGTCTATTAAAGTGCCAGAGAGAGAATGCAGGGCCCGTTGGTTTTCTCCAGGAGTGAAGAGTAAGTTCGGCAAGTCCAGGGAACCCTGGAAGTCAAGAGGTATCGAGGGTTCCATAAAAGGGAGGAAAAGGAGTAAGTGGTATGTGCAGAGCACGGAAAATGAGGGAGGGCCTCAGCAAGCTGCTGAAAAACCAATCAGGAGGGAAAAGAGGGGCCACAACATATAATTGGCAGACCACATTCAGGAAAACCGCAAGGCATTTTCTCAGTATGTTGGGTGCGAGAGGATGACCAGGGAAAAGTGGGGCCCATCAGAGCACAAAGGAACCTCTGTGCGAGGAGTCAGAGGACGTGGTTGAGGCCGAACATTATTTTTTCAACTTTATACACAGAGGGGAAACATTTTAAACCTGGAGATTTCAGCAGGAACAGTAAGATTCAAGGACACGTTAAGATCAATAAGAAGGAGGGATTGGATGTGTTAGCGGGAATATTGGTGCATAAACCCCCAGGGCCTGAAGCAATTATACCTCAGTCTTCTGTGGCAGTCACGGAAGGAGATTGCAGGGACACACTGAGGGAGATATCGACATCTTCGCCGAAGTGACCGTGGGATATCTAATGTGATCCCTTTATTCATAGAACATAGAACATAGAACATTACAGCGCAGAACAGGCCCTTCGGCCCACGATGTTGCACCGACCAGTTAAAAAAAAAAACTGTGACCCTCCAACCTAAACCAATTTCTTTTCGTCCATGAACCTATCTACGGATCTCTTAAACGCCCCCAAACTAGGCGCATTTACTACTGATGCTGGCAGGGCATTCCAATCCCTCACCACCCTCTGGGTAAAGAACCTACCCCTGACATCGGTTCTATAACTACCCCCCCTCAATTTAAAGCCATGCCCCCTCGTGCTGGATTTCTCCATCAGAGGAAAAAGGCTATCACTATCCACCCTATCTAAACCTCTAATCATCTTATATGTTTCAATAAGATCCCCTCTTAGCCGCCGCCTTTCCAGCGAAAACAATCCCAAATCCCTCAGCCTCTCCTCATAGGATCTCCCCTCCATACCAGGCAACATCCTGGTAAACCTCCTCTGCACCCTCTCCAAAGCCTCCACATCCTTCCTGTAATGTGGGGACCAGAACTGCACACAGTACTCCAAGTGCGGCCGCACCAGAGTTGTGTACAGTTGCAACATAACGCTACGACTCCTAAATTCAATCCCCCTACCAATAAACGCCAAGACACCATATGCCTTCTTAACAACCTTATCTACTTGATTCCCAACTTTCAGGGATCTATGCACACATACACCTAGATCCCTCTGCTCCTCCACACTATTCAAAGTCCTCCCGTTAGCCCTATACTCAACACATCTGTTATTCCTACCAAAGTGAATTACCTCACACTTCTCCGCATTAAACTCCATCCGCCACCTCTCGGCCCAACTTTGCAACCTGTCTAAGTCTTCCTGCAAACTACGACACCCTTCCTCACTGTCTACCACACCACCGACTTTGGTGTCATCAGCAAATTTGCTAATCCACCCAACTATACCCTCATCCAGATCATTAATAAATATTACAAACAGCAGTGGCCCCAAAACAGATCCCTGAGGTACACCACTTGTAACCGCACTCCATGATGAATATTTACTATCAACCACCACCCTCTGTTTCCTATCCGCTAGCCAATTCCTGATCCAATTTCCTAGATCACCCCCAATCCCATACATCTGCATTTTCTGCAGAAGCCTACCATTCAAGAATGGCAGCAGGGAGTACTGAGGACTAACGTGAACCTGGGGTGCAAGTCCATTGATCCCTGATGGAGCCGGTGCTGCTAGATATGTCAGTTTAGAAGACATACTGAATGCTTGCCTTCATTATCCAAGACATAGGCTATAGGAGCAGTGGGGTCCAGGCCCATCTCAGATCATTAGTTAATCCACAGATGGAATATTGTGTAAAGTCTGGTCGCCAAACTCTTGAATGGAATAATTCCACTGGAGAGGGCTGAGAGTGAGGTTCAGCAAGGAGTTGTCTGGAACGGGAAATTGCAGCCATTATGGAGAGACAGGGTAATCGGGGTTCACTTTCACTGGAGGCACGGAGGCTGAGGGAAAACTTCATAGAGATACACAAAATTATCAGAAAGGTAGACACGGTATATTGTCAGAATCTCTCCCAATGGCAGAAGCGTGGCACAGTGGTTAGCGCTGCTGTGTCACAGCACCAAGGAATCCGCTCAGATTCCTGGCGTTTGTCACTGTATGTGTGGAGTTAGCACGTTCTCCCCGTGACTGCCTGGGTTTCCTCCGAGTGCTCCAGTTTCTTCCCACAGTCAGAAAGACGTGCTGGTTAAGTTCATTGACCCGATTAGGCGCCGGAGTGTGGCGACTGGGGGAATTTCACAGTAATTAACTGTAGTGTTAACGTAAGCCTTACAAGTGACGATGAAGTAAACTTTTACTTCATGTGTCTCTGGCAGGTGGGCATGGGATCATGGAGAGGGGAAAGTGGTTAAGAGGGGATATGAGGAAATGTTATTTCACACACAGAATGGTGGGAATATGGAACAGGCCCCTGGACTAGCACTTTAATAGTCAAGGCATAATCCAATACGGATCTAGTGCTGGTAAATGAGATGATTGCAGATTGGTAATTGATGGCCAGCATGGACATGATGGGCCGAAGGGACTGTTTATGTGCTGACTGACTCTGTAAATCTATGAGAGGTACTGGGAACAGACTAATGGAATAGATTGGAGCTTTGAATCAGAGGTTGTTATTAAGGATCGAATTAAGTTTTCAATAAGAGAATGTATTCAGTTTATATTCTCTCCAGATGTAGGTTTAATGCAAAAAGAAAGGCCAAAAAAATCCGAAACTGTCGACAATCTGAACACATGTTTGATGTAAGATGAAAAAAATGGGAATGTCGGAGCAGAATGTATTTGTCCAACGCTCGAACCTCTGCTGATATTTAATGTCATCACCTTGTTTCTGCAATCAAACAAATTATTAACGAGCGATAAACGAAATAAAACTTTCCTATCGAGCAGGGAGAATTCTCAGGTAATATTTCCCCTTTTGGACAGGCGCGGATCAAGAACTTGGGGCAACGTCAGAGAATAAGACTATTTAAAATGATGAGTTTGAATTTCCACTCTCAGTGCGTCAGTAGCCTGTTGGTTTCTGTTTTCAGAGAGAGGTGGTGGCGTTGGGGATTGGGGGCGTTGGGGATTGGGGGGATTGGGGGCGTTGGGGGCGTTGGGGATTTTGGGGTGGGGGTGGGGACAGGGGAGAGTGGTAGGAATGGCGCTAATCCTCGAATACATTCCAAACTGATTCAGATATTTTAAAAAAAACATATTACCAAGGAACAGTCGCTACATTTTCAACTAGGGACAATGATAGGATGTTCCAATGATAATTTGATGGATTTTAATTGTTCGCATTAGAATTTAATTTAGTGAATTTGAAACAAGTGTTAAACATATTCAAAACGTAATGTTTAAACATTTCAGTGTCAAAATAAACATTACCTGCTCTTCACCTGAACGCTAGTACAAGGAGAGTGACTTCGACTTTTTCCGCTGAGGCTCGGGGAGAAAAAAACCAGAGGGCATGGGTTAAGGGTGAAAGGAGAAACGTTTAAAGGGAATATTAGGGGGACTTCTTCACGCAAAGAGTGGTGGGAGTGTGGAATGAGCTGCCGGATAAAGTGGTAAATGCGGGGTCACTTTTAACATTTAAGAAAAACTTGGACGGGTTCATGGATGAGAGGGGTGTGGAGGGATATGGTCCAAGTGCAGGTCAGTGGGACTAGGCATAAAATGGTTCGACACAGACAAGAAGGGCCAAAAGGCCTGTTTCTGAGCTGTAATTTTCTATGGTTCTATGGTTCTAACTTCCTTTGTCAATAGGGGCGGATCCTCACCTGCTATCCACTTAAAACCGACACTGTTTGTTTCCAGGACCATTCTGTTGCAGGATGAAGAAGCTGATTCCCTGGAAACAGACACACAGGTAAACGCCGCTGTTTAAATCCGTGCAGGAGACGGGAACAGACTGCAATGAGGAAAATCGGGTCAGAAGTTGTCGGATTGTTTGAACCTTGGAAATTAAAGGAGAGTGTGTTAGCGGCTGAGATACAGCAAGCAGACTGAGATACAGAAAATTCAGTGGAGAGACTGGAACGGCAGAATGCTCAACGCTTTTCTTGAGTGAGGTGGGTGTTTAATTATTTGTTGATTTTTTTCTCTCTGTGAGTTGATGAACAGTGTTTGAAGTTCTCTGTCCCAGTGTCTGTCTCCCGCACGGGCTCCTAGATTGTGCTCTATTATACACTTTATAACAGCAGCTTTAACTTTGCTGACAAAGGAGCATTTTCAATCTGGGTTGTGTCTCCTCTGTGGTTAAACAGCCTGACGCCAACTTGCTCCATCTGTTGTTTGTGACGCTTTCCAATTCCCTGGACAGCAGCGAGTTTATTGCCCCCGAGACCGACTGAATAACATTTGTTTCACCTTGTGTTGTTTGAGCGGTCAGTTTTAGCAGGTCCTTTGCTGAATTAATAATTTTAAACTAACTCTGAGCCTGCAGGAGGGACATAAATCAGCTTTTCCAAAACTAACTCTTGGCTCCGTATGAAACCGTGACTGAAGTGTCAAATATCCTCCCAGAGAAAATATCTGGATGGACATTGTCAAAAACCAGAACCTCAGTGAGTCAGGTTCAAACATGTAAAGAAAAAACCTTTTGCATTTCCAGACCAACGCGTTAGTCACTGAGTTTTTATAGATACATTTCGGGAGCAAGTACGTGACATTCTCAAAGCCCCAACACAGCACAGAGCACTCAATCCCAGAAATATGTATTATGCTGCTTTTCTGATATTCCATTTGCAGGAAGTTCTCAAATACAGAATTACTGAATTCATCATTAAAATCACCAGACCCTATCGGATATGATCAGCATTATTATAAACAGGAGGTGGAATTTCAAGCTGTCCATTATTCACACCAATAAACTGTCATTCAGGAATGTGTTTGCCATTGAACCAAAGGACAGTTAATAATAATGCAATTCCATTTCCTCTCCGCTCAACCATCTCCCTCAACACCCCCCCTCACCCCTCTCCCTCTCCCCTCAACCCTCCCTCCCTCCCCTCAACCCGCTCCCTCTCCCCTCAATCCTCTGTCCCTCCCCTCAACCCTCTCCCTCTCCCCCAACCCTCTCCCTCTCCCCCAACCCTCTCCCTCACCCCTCAGCCGTCTCCCTCTCCCCTCAACTCTCTCCCTCACCCCTCACCCCTCAACCCTCTCCCTCACCCCTCAACCATCTCCCTCACCCCTCAGCCCTCTCCCTCACCCCTCAACCCTGTCGCTCTCCCCTCAACCCTGTCGCTCTCCCCTCAAACCTCTCCCTCAACTCTCTCCCTCTCCCCTGGAACCTCTCCCTCTTCCCTCAACACTCTCCTTCTCCCCTCAGCACTCTCCCTCTCACCTCAACCCTCTCCCTCTCCCCTCAGACCTCTCCCTCTCCCCTCAGACCTCTCCCTCTCCCCTCAACCCTCTCCCTCTCACCTCAACCCTCTCCCTCTCCCCTCAGACCTCTCCCTCTCCCCTCAGACCTCTCCCTCTCCCCTCAACACTCTCCCTCTCCCCTCAACCCTCTCCCTCTCCTCTCGACACCCTCCATCTCCCCTCAGCAATCTCCCCCTCCCCTCCGCACTCTCCCTCTCTCCTCCACCCTCTCCCTCTACCCTCAGCACCCTCCCTCTCCCCTCAACCCTCTCCCTCTCCCCTCAACACTCTCCTTCTCCCCTCAGCAATCTCCCCCTCCCCTCCGCACTCTCCCTCCCCCCTAAACACTCTGCCTCTCCCCTCAACCCTCCCCCTCTCCCCTCAACCCTCTCCCCTCCCCTCAAAACTCCCCCTCTCCCCTCAACACTCTCCCTCTCCCCTCCACACTCTCCCTCTCCCCTCCACTCTCAACCGTCTCCACTCAGCACCCTCCCTCCCCCCTCAACACTCTCCCTCTCCCCTCCACTCTCAAACCTCTCCCCTCAGCACTCTCCCTCTCCCCTCAAAACTCTCCCTTTTCCCCCTCAACCCTCTCCCTCTCCCCTCAAAACTCTCCCTCCCCCTCAACACTCTCCCCTCAACCCTCTCCCCTCAACACTCTCCCTCTCCCCCAACACTCTCCCTCTCCCCTCAACACTCTCCCTCTACCCTCTGCACTCTCCCTCCCCCCAAACACTCTCCCACCCCCCTCAACCCTCTCCCTCACCCCTCAACCCTCTCCCTCTCTCCTCAACACTCTCCCTCTCCGCTCAGCACTCTCCCTCTCCCCGCAGACTCTCCCTCTCCCCTCAACACTCTCTCTCCCCCCTCAAAACTCTCCCTCTCCCCTCAACCCTCTCCCTCTCCCCTCAACCCTCTCCCCTCAACCCTCTCCCTCGCCCCTCAATCCTCTCCCTCTCCCCTCAACCCTCTCCCTCTCCCCTCAACCCTCTCCCCTCAACCCTCTCCCTCTCCCCTCAACCCTCTCCCTCTCCCCTCAACCCTTCTCCCTCTCCCCTCAACCCTCTCCCTCTCTCCTCAGCACTCTCCCTCTCCCCTCAACCCTCTCCCTCTCCCCTCAACCCTCTCCCTCTCCCCTCAACCCTCTCCCTCTCCCCTCAACCCTCTCCCTCTCCCCTCAACCCTCTCCCTCTGCCCTCAATCCTCTCCCTCTCCCTTCAACACTCTCCCTCTCCCCTCAACCCTCTCCCTCTCCCCTCAACCCTCTCCCCTCAACACTCTCCCTCTCCCCCAACACTCTCCATCTACCCTCAGCACTCTCCCTCCCCCCAAACACTCTCCCTCCCCGCTCAACCCTCTCCCTCACCCCTCAACCGTCTCCCTCTCTCCTCAACAGTCTCCCTCTCCGCTCAGCACTCTCCCTCTCCCCTCAAACTCTCCCTCTCCCCTCAACACTCTCTCTACCCCCTCAAAACTCTCCCTCTCCCCTCAACCCTCTCCCTCTCCCCTCAACCCTCTCCCTCTCCCCTCAACCCTCTCCCTCTCCCCTCAATCCTCTCCCTCTCCCCTCAACCCTCTCCCTCTCCCCTCAGCACTCTCCCTCACCCCTCAACCCTCTCCCTCTGCCCTCAATTCTCTCCCTCTCCCTTCAACACTCTCCCTCTCCCCTCAAACCTCTCCCTCTCCCGTCAACCCTCTCCCTCTCTCCTCAAGCCTCTCCCTCCCCCTCAGGCCTCTCCCTCACCCCTCAACCCGCTCCCCTCAGCACCCTCGCTCTCCCCTCAACCCTCTCCCTCACCCCACAACCCTCTCACTCTCCCCTCAACACTCTCGCTCTCCCCACCCAACACTCCCCTCTCCCCTCAACACACTCCCTCTCGCCTCAGCACTCTCACTCTCCCCTCAATCCTCTCCCCTCAACCCTCTCCCTCACCCCACAACCCTCTTACTCTCCCCTCAAGACTCTCGCTCTCCCCACCCAACACTCCCCTCTCCCCTCAACACACTCCCTCTCGCCTCAGCACTCTCACTCTCCCCTCAACCCTCTCCCCTCAACCCTCTCCCCTCAACACTCTCCCTCTCCCCTCAACACACTCCCTCTCCCCTCAACACACTCCCTCTCAACTCAACCCTCTCCCTCTCCCCTCAACACTCTCCCTCTCCCCTCAACACACTCCCTCTCCCCTCAACACACTCCCTCTCAACTCAACCCTCTCCCTCTCCCCTCAACACTCTCCCTCTCCCCTCAACACACTCCCTCTCCCCTCAACACACTCCCTCTCAACTCAACCCTCTCCCTCTCCCCTCAACACTCTCCCTCTCCCCTCAACATTCTTCCTCTCCCCTCAACCCTCTCCCTCTCCCCTCAACCCTCTCCCTGTCCCCTCAACACTCTCCCTCTCCCCTCAACCCTCTCCCTCTCCCCTCAACCCTCTCCCTGTCCCCTCAGCACTCTCCCAGGGGTGGCACGGTGGCACAGTGGTTGGCACTGCTGCCTCACAGCGTCACGTACCCGGGTTCAATTCCGGGCTTGTGTCACTCTCTGTGTTTCCCCCGTGTCTGCGTGGGTTTCCTGTTGGTCTCCAGTTCCCTCGCAATGTCTCAGAGACTTACTGTCGAGGTGAGTTGACCCGTACAGGTGCCGGCGTCTGGCAACTCGGGGAATTTCACAGCAACTTCATTGCAGTGTCAATGTACGCCTTACTTGTGACTAATCAGTAAACTTTACCTCTCCCCTCCACACACTCTCTCTCCCCTCAACACTCCCCTCTCTCACAAAACCCCCCCTCTGAATTCAGCACACCCCGGCACGCCTCAGCACTCCCATATTTACACTCCCCCTGTCACATTCACACTCCCCCTCTCACATTCACACTCCCCCTCTCACATTCACACTCCCCCTCTCACATTCACACTCCCCCTCTCACATTCACACTCCCACTCTCACATTCACACTCCCACTCTCACATTCACACTCCCCCTGTCACATTCACACTCCCCCTGTCACATTCACACTCCCCCTGTCACATTCACACTCCCCCTGTCACATTCACACTCCCCCTCTCACATTCACACTCCCCCTGTCACATTCACACTCCCCCTCTCACATTCACACTCCCCCTCTCACATTCACACTCCCCCTCTCACATTCACACTCCCACTGTCACATTCACACTCCCCCTCTCACATTCACACTCCCCCTCTCACATTCACACTCCCACTCTCACATTCACACTCCCCCTCTCACATTCACACTCCCCCTGTCACATTCACACTCCCCCTCTCACATTCACACTCCCCCTCTCACATTCACACTCCCCCTCTCACATTCACACTCCCCCTCTCACATTCACACTCCCCCTCTCACATTCACACTCCCACTCTCACATTCACACTCCCCCTCTCACATTCACACTCCCCCTCTCACATTCACACTCCCCCTCTCACATTCACACTCCCCCTCTCACATTCACACTCCCCCTCTCACATTCACACTCCCCCTCTCACATTCACACTCCCCCTCTCACATTCACACTCCCCCTCTCACATTCACACTCCCCCTCTCACATTCACACTCCCCCTCTCACATTCACACTCCCCCTCTCACATTCACACTCCCACTGTCACATTCACACTCCCCCTCTCACATTCACACTCCCCCTCTCACATTCACACTCCCACTCTCACATTCACACTCCCCCTCTCACATTCACACTCCCCCTGTCACATTCACACTCCCCCTCTCACATTCACACTCCCCCTCTCACATTCACACTCCCCCTCTCACATTCACACTCCCCCTCTCACATTCACACTCCCACTCTCACATTCACACTCCCCCTCTCACCTCAACTGCCCCCGCCCCCCTTCATCTGTCCTCGACCCCTCTCATCTCAATGTTCCCCCGCCCGCCCGCTTCCAAACTTGCCCTCTCAATCAGAGGATGTTATTTTAAGGTACAACGCAACAGCTACAACACTGATGAAGCAGCTGAAGTTGGTTGTCTGAGGACACGGCACTGGGAACCTCCTCAAGCGACGCCCTGGAACTGAGAAAGTTCTCCTCCAATAAGCATTGCTGTCTATTTAATGCGATTCTATCTCTGAGTTCCTGTGTGTGCCTGTGACTCTCTCTATGAGTCCCTGTGTGTGTCTGTGATTCTCTCTCTGTGTCCCTGTGTGTATCTGTGATTCTCTCTGTGTCCCTGTGTGTACCTCTGATTCTCTCTCTGTGTCCCTTCGTGTATCTGTGATTCTCTCTATGAGTCCCTGTGTGTGTCTGTGATTCTCTCTCTGTGTCCCTGTGTGTTTCTGTGATTCTCTCTGTGTCCCTGTGTGTTTCTGTGATTTTCTCTGTGTCCCTGTGTGTATCTGTGATTCTCTCTGTGTCCCTGTGTGTTTCTGTGATTCTCTCTGTGTCCCTGTGTGTACCTGTGATTCTCTCCCTGTGTCCCATCGTGTATCTGTGATTCTCTCTGTGTCCCTGTGTGTACCTGTGATTCTCTCTGTGTTCCTGTGTGTATGTGTGATTGTCTCTGTGTTCCTGTGTGTTTCTGTGATTCTCTCTCTGTGTCTCTGTGTGGTTCTGTGATTCTCTCTGTGTTCCTGTGTGTATGTGTGATTCTCTCTGTGTCCCTGTGTGTATCTGTGAATCTCTCTGTGTCCCTGTGTGTATCAGTGATTCGTTCTCTGTGTCCCTGTGTGTATGTATGATTCTCTGTGTCCCTGTGTGTATCTGTGATTCTCTCTCTGTATCCCTGTGTGTATGTATCATTTTCTGTGTCCCTGTGTGTATCTGTGAATCTCTCTGTGTCCCTGTGTGTTTCTGTGATTCTCTCTGTGTCCCTGTGTGTATCTGTGATTCTCTCTGTGTCCCTGTGTGTTTCTGTGATTCTCTCTGTGTCCCTGTGTGTATCAGTGATTCGTTCTCTGTGTCCCTGTGTGTATCTGTGATTCTCTCTCTGTGTCCCTGTGTGTATCTGTGATTCTCTCTGTGTCCCTGTGTGTTTCTGTGATTCTGTCTGTGTCCCTGTGTGTATCAGTGATTCGTTCTCTGTGTCCCTGTGTGTATCTGTGATTCTCTCTCTGTGTCCCTGTGTGTATCTGTGATTCTCTCTCTGTGTCCCTGTGTGTATCTGTGATTCTCTCTCTGTGTCCCTGTGTGTATCTGTGATTCTCTCTGTGTGTCCCTGTGTGGTTCTGTGATTCTCTCTGTGTCCCTGTGTGCATCAGTCATTCGTTCTCTGTGTCCCTGTGTGTATCTGTGATTCTCTCTCTGTGTCCCTGTGTGTATGTATGATTCTCTGTGTCCCTGTGTGTATCTGTGATTCTCTCTCTGTGTCCCTGTGTGTATGTATCATTTTCTGTGTCCATGTGTGTATCTGTGATTCTCTCTGTGTCCCTGTGTGTATCTGTGATTCTCTCTCTGTGTCCCTGTGTGGTTCTGTGATTCTCTCTGTGTCCCTGTGTGTATCAGTCATTCGTTCTCTGTGTCCCTGTGTGTATCTGTGATTCTCTCTCTGTGTCCCTGTGTGTATGTATGATTCTCTGTGTCCCTGTGTGTATCTGTGATTCTCTCTCTGTATCCCTGTGTGTATGTATCATTTTCTGTGTCCCTGTGTGTATGTGTGAATCTCTCTGTGTCCCTGTGTGTTTCTGTGATTCTCTCTGTGTCCCTGTGTGTATCTGTGATTCTCTCTGTGTCCCTGTGTGTTTCTGTGATTCTCTCTGTGTCCCTGTGTGTATCAGTGATTCGTTCTCTGTGTCCCTGTGTGTATCTGTGATTCTCTCTCTGTGTCCCTGTGTGTATCTGTGATTCTCTCTGTGTCCCTGTGTGTTTCTGTGATTCTGTCTGTGTCCCTGTGTGTATCAGTGATTCGTTCTCTGTGTCCCTGTGTGTATCTGTGATTCTCTCTCTGTGTCCCTGTGTGTATCTGTGATTCTCTCTCTGTGTCCCTGTGTGTATCTGTGATTCTCTCTCTGTGTCCCTGTGTGTATCTGTGATTCTCTCTCTGTGTCCCTGTGTGGTTCTGTGATTCTCTCTGTGTCCCTGTGTGTATCAGTCATTCGTTCTCTGTGTCCTTGTGTGTATCTGTGATTCTCTCTCTGTGTCCCTGTGTGTATGTATGATTCTCTGTGTCCCTGTGTGTATCTGTGATTCTCTCTCTGTGTCCCTGTGTGTATGTATCATTTTCTGTGTCCATGTGTGTATCTGTGATTCTCTCTGTGTCCCTGTGTGTTTCTGTGATTCTCTCTGTGTCCCTGTGTGTATCTGTGATTCTCTCTGTGTCCCTGTGTGTATCTGTGAATCTCTCTCTGTGTCCCTGTGTGTATCTGTGATTCTCTCTGTGTCCCTGTGTGTTTCTGTGATTCTCTCTGTGTCCCTGTGTGTATCTGTGATTCTCTCTGTGTCCCTGTGTGTATCTGTGAATCTCTCTCTGTGTCCCTGTGTGTATCAGTGATTCTTTCTCTGTGTCCCTGTGTCTATCTGTGATTCTCTCTATGTCACTTCCTTGCTCTATGTCTCTCTCTCTCTCTCTCTCTCTCTGTTTGGGTCACTCTCTGTCTTTTTCCAGGTCACTGTCTCTTTGTCTCGGTCACTCTCTGTCTGGGACACTCACGTTGTCTCTATCTGGGTCACTCTGTCTCTGTTTGGGTCATTCTCTTTCTCTGTGGATCACTCTGTCTATGCCTTGGTCGCTCTCTCTCTCTCTCTCTGTAGGTGTCACTCCTTCTCTGTCTGGGTCACTCACTCCCTCTGCTTTGGTCGCTCTTTCTGCCTGAGTCACTCACTCTCTCTGCTTCGGTCACTTCTCTCACTGCCTCAGTGACTCTCTCTCTGATTGGGTTACTCTCTCTCTCTCTGTCTGCTTCACTCTCTCTCTCTCTCTGTCTTGTTCATTCTGTCTCTGTCTGGGTCACTCTCTCTCTGGGTATATCTCTCTCAGTCTGGTTCACCCACTGTCCGTCTGTGTGTCTCAGTTGTGTTTTGGTCTCATTATCTGTGTGGATCTCTCAATCAGTCTGTCTGTTCTACTTCTGTCGGCAAGTGTGTAATATCTTCTAATTCCCATGTTTGTTATATGCAAATATTAATTTGCTGCACAGAAATGTAGGTACGCTGAAACATTTACATTTCATTTTCCACAATGGGAAATATGTTTTGATCTATGTTTTAAATGTCATGTATTTTGTATAACTTGAATGGGGCGTGGGAGGGGTGTGCAAGACCTTTAATTAAAAATGGGACCATCTCTCCCACACAGAATTATTATCTGAGCTGCAGCTAGAGAAGAATGTCGATAAAGGAAAAGTAGCTTTAGAAACTACCTCATTCACCCTCTTATTCTCTGTCTGGGTGCACCTCTGTCTGTCTCAGTCCATCTCTGATGCTCTTTGGCTTCGTCTGGATATCTCCAGTATTTCTGTCTGGCTCTCTCAGCCTCTATCTTGCTCACTCCACAGTCTATGTCTGATTCTCTGACTCAGACATGTATCCCTGATTCCCTCTCTGTGTCGCTGTGTGTACATCTGATTCTCTATCAGTGACTCTGGATGTACGTCTGATTTTCGACCTGAGTCCGTTTGTGTATTTGTGATTTTCTCTCTGTATTCATGTGTGTATATGTGATTCTCTCTCTGTGTCCCTTGTGTATCTGTGATTCTCTCTCTGTGTCCCTGTGCGTATCTGTGATTCTCTCTCTGTCTCCCTGTGTGTATCTGTGATTCTCTCTCTGTGTGTCCCTGTGAGTTTCTGTGATTCTCTCTCTCTGTGTCCCTTGTGTATCTCTGATTCTCTCTCTGTGCGTCCCTGTGTGTATCTCTGATTCTCTGTGTGTGTGTGTGTGTCCCGGTGTATATCTGTGATTTTCTCTCTCTGTGTCCCTGTCTGTTTCTGTGATTCTCTCTCTGTCCCTGTGTGTATCTGTGATTCTCTCTCTCTCTGTGTTCCTGTGCGTTTCTGTGATTTCCTCTGCGTTACTGTGTGTATCTGTGTTTGTCTTTCCCTTTCTGTCCCTGAACAGTGTCTTTAAAAGCAAAGATAACTTAATGAATGACTCGGATATCGCCTTTAACATTCCCTCTGTAACCTCTGCACAGTTTTCCAGCAGTGTGTTCTATCTACAAACTGCAGGGAAGAAGCATTTCCCTCCTGTGACGGCTCCTTACACACCTCCAATCAGTAACCTGGAAGGACAAGGATGTGAGAATCATTATAACGTCACCACCTGAAAGTTCATCTCCGAGTCACACACCATCCTGACTTGGAATCCATATCGTCGTTCCATCACTGTCGCTGAGTCAAATCCAGTAACTCCCTCCTGAACTGCAAGGCCAGCAGGAGTGAGCCATCACATATTGCTCTTGAGAATGTGATGGTGAGCTGCTTTTTGACATTGCTGCTGTCCATTGGGTGTTGGGGAGGGAGTGTCTGGATTTAACTCAGTGACAGAAATGGAACAGTGATAGCGTTCCAAGTCAGCATGGTGTCTGTATTGGAGGTGATGTTGCTGATGGTGATGTTCTCAGTTTCTGCTCTGTCTAGGAATAGTGTTTACTGGTTAGGAAGGTGCTGTTGAAGGAGTCTTGGTGAATTCCTGCAGTGGATCTTGTTAGTCGGACAGAGTGCAGTCCCTGTACAATGGTGATGGACGAGGTTAATGTTTATAGTCTGGGATGCGGTGACACTCTAATTCCCCTCTGTACCTCTGGTTAGCTGTGTTTGCTTTTCTGTCAATCCATCTTTGCCTCTCGGTTGCATTCTATCTCTCTCAACTGTCTGTAACTATGATTCTCCCACACTCCCTTATCTCTGTGCAAATATAATTCCCAAGCATCATACATTTGTTCACGTGTGAATTCTGTTTCTGTCACTTTGTGTGTATGTGTTAATCTCTCTCTGTGTCACGTGTGTATCTGTTACTCTTTCTCTGTGTTTTTGTGTGTATCAGTGATCCTCTCTCTGTGTACCTGTGCACATCTGTGATCTGTTTCCCTCCCTTTTTCACCTGTATAGTGGCTTTAAAAGCAAGGCTAACTTAGTGAACCACTCAAATATCATGGTAAACATGCTCTCTGTCCACCTCTGTGCAATTTTCTGGCAGTGTGTACTATCTGCACAAGACAGGGAAGGAGCATTTTCCCTCCTGTGATGGCTCCTTACACAACTCCGATCAGTAACCTGCAAGGACCAGGATATGAGTCATATTACAACATCACCACCTGAAAGTTCGTCTCCGAGTCACACACCATCCTGACCTGGAATCCATATTGTCGTTCCTTCAGTGTCGCTGAGTCAAATCCAGTAACTCCCTCCTGAACTGCAAGGCCAGCAGGAATGAACCATCACATATTGCCCTTGAGAATGTGATGGCGAGCTGCTTTTTGACATTGCTGCTGTCCATTGGGTGTTGGGGAGGAAGTGTCTCGATTTGACTCAGTGACAGCAATGGAACAGTGATAGCGTTCCAAGTCAGCATGGTGTGTGTATTGGAGGTGATGTTGCTGCTGGTGATGTTCTCAGTTTCTGCTCTGTCTCGGAATAGTGTTTACTGGTTAGGAAGGTGCTGTTGAAGGAGTCTTGGTGAATTCCTGCAGTGGATCTTGTTAGTGGGACAGACTGCAGTCCCTGTACAATGGTGATGGAGGAGGTTAATGTTTATGGTCTGGGATGGGGTGACTCCAATTCCCCTCAATACCTGTGGTTACACATTATTGCTTTTCTCTCAATCCATCTTGGATTGCACCTCGGTAACATTCTGTCTCTCTCCCCAGTCTGTATCTGTGAATCTCCCGCACTCCCATAATCGCCGTGCAAATAGATTTCCCATGCACCATACCATTTTTCACATGCAATTCCTATGTGTATGTGTTATTCCCTCTTTGTGTCCCTGTGTATATCTGTGATTCTCTCTCTGTGGCCCTGTGTGTATCTGTGATTCTCTCTGTGTCCCTGTGTGTATCTGTGATTCTCTCTGTGTCCCTGTGTGTATCTGTGATTCTCTCTCTCTGGCCCTGCGGTTATCTGTGATTCTCTTTGAGTCCCTGTGTAGGTCTATTTCATTGTCTTTTGTGTACATGTGAATATGTTCACATGTCTGTTGTGGTGTCTGTCGATGCAAATATTTCACAATCTCCCTGTGATTCTATTTCACAATCGGTTTGTTTACCTTCGATTCTCTCTGTGTCTCTGTGTGTATCTCTGATTCTTTCTCTCTGTTCCTGTGTGTATCTGTGATTCTCTCGATGACCCTGTGTGCATCAATGATTTTCTCGCTGTGTCCGTGTGTGTATCTCTGATTCTTTCTCAGTGTCTCTGTGTGTATATGTAATTCTCTCTCTCTGTCTCCCTGTGTGTATCTGTGACTCTTTCTGTGTTCCTGTGTGTATCTGTGATTCTCTCTGTGTGTCCCTGTCTGTATCTATGATTCTCTCTCTGTGTCCCTTGTGTATCTATGATTCTTTCCCTGTGTCCCTGTGTATATCTGTGATTCTCTCTCTGTGTCCCTGTGTGATTCTGTGATTCTCGCTCTGTGTTCCTGTGTTTATCTGTGATTCTCTCTCTGTGTGTCCCTGTGTGTATCTGTGATTCTCTCTCTGTGTCCCTGGGTGTATCTGTGATTCTCTCTCTCTGTGTCACCGTGTGTATCTGTGATTTTCGCTGCGTTACTGTGTGTATCTGTGTTTGTCTTCCCCTTTCTGTCCCTGAACAGTGTCTTTAAAAGCAAAGATAACTGAATGAATGACTCCGATATCGCCTTTAACATTCCCTCTTTCCACCTCTGCGCAGTTTTCCAGCAGTGTGTACTGTCTACAAACTGCAGGGAAGAAGCATTTCCCTTCTGTGACGGCTCCTTACACACCTCCAATCTGTCACCTGGAAGGACAAGGATGTGAGAAACATTACAACGTCACCACCTGAAAGTTCATCTGCGAATCACACACCATCCTGATGTGGAATCTATATAGTCGTTCCTTCACTGTCGCTGAGGCAAATCCAGTAGCTCCCTCCTGAACTGCAAGGCCAGCAGGAATGAGCCATCACATGTTGACCTTGAGAATGTGATGGCGAGCTGCTTTTTGACATTGCTGCTGTCCATTGGGTGTTGGGGAGGAAGTGTCTGGATTTGACTCAGTGACAGCAATGGAACAGTGATAGCGTTCCAAGTCAGCATGGTGTGTGTATTGGAGGTGATGCTGCTGCTGGTGATGTTCTCAGTTTCTGCTCTGTCTCGGAATAGTGTTTACTGGTTAGGAAGGTGCTGTTGAAGGAGTCTTGGTGAATTCCTGCAGTGGATCTTGTTAGTGTGACAGACTGCAGTCCCTGTACAATGGTGATGGAGGAGGTTAATGTTTACGGTATGGGATGCGGTGACACTCTAATTCCCCTCTGTACCTGTGGTCAGCTTGTGTTTGCTTTTCTCTCAATCCATCTTTGCCCCTCGGTTGCATTCTGTCTCTCTCACGTGTCTGAAGCTGTGATTCTCCCACACTCCCTTATCTCTGTGCAAATATAATTCTCAAGCATCATACCTATGTTCACATGTGAATTCTGTTTCTGTCACTGTGTGTGTGTGTTAATCTCTCTGTGTCCCTGTCTGTATCTGTGATCCTCTATCTGTGTCCCTGTGCACATCTGTGATCTCTTTCCCTCTCTTTCACGTGTACAGTGCCTTTAAAAGCAAAGCTAACTTAGTGAACCACTCAGATATCATGATAAACATGCTCTCTGTCCACCTCTGTGCAATTTACTGGCAGTGTGTGCTATCAACACAACACAGGGAAGGAGCATTTTCCCTCCTGTGATGGCTCCTTACACACCTCCGATCAGTAACCTGCAAGGACCAGGATATGAGACACATTACAACATCACCACCTGAAAGTTCATCTCCGAGTCACACAACATCCTGACCTGGAATCCATATTGTCGTTCCTTCACTGTCGCTGAGTCAAATCCAATAACTCCCTCTTGAACTGCAAGGCCAGCAGGAATGAGCCATCACATGTTGCCCTTGAGAATGTGATGGTGAGCTGCTTTTTGACATTGCTGCTGTCCATTGGGTGGTGGGGAGGAAGTGTCTGGATTTGACTCAGTGATAGCAATGGAACAGTGATAGCGTTCCAAGTCAGCATGGTGTGTGTATTGGAGGTGATGCTGCTGGTGATGTTCTCAGTTTCTGCTCTGTCTAGGAATAGTGTTTACGGGTTAGGAAGGTGCTGTTGAAGGAGTCTTGGTGAGTTCGTGCAGTGGATCTTGTTAGTGTGACAGACTGCAGTCCCTGTACAATGGTGATGGAGGAGGTTAATGTTTATTAGATGTGATGGGTTGACACTCTAATTCCCCTCTGTACCTGTGGTTTGCTGTGTTTGCTTTTCTCTCAATCCATCTTTGCCTCTCGGTTGCATTATGTCTCTCTCACCTGTCTGTAAATGTGATTCTCCCACACTCCCTTATCTCTGTGCAAATATAATTCCCAAGCATCATACCTTTGTTCACATGTGAATTCTGTTTCTGTCACTGTGTGTGTATGTGTTAATCTCTCTCTGTGTCACTGTGTGTATCAGTGATCCTCTCTCTTTGTCCCTGTGCACAACTGTGATATCCTTCCCTCTCTCGTTCACGTGTACAGAGCCTTTAAAAGCAAAGCTCACGTATTGAACCACTCAGATATCATGGTCAACATGCTCTCTGTCCACCTGTGTGCAATTTTCTGGCAGTGTGTGCTATCTACACAACACAGGGAAGGAGCATTTCACTCCTGTGATGGCTCCTTACACACCTCCGATCAGTAACCTGCAAGGACCAGGATATGAGACATATTACAACATCACCACCTGAAAGTTCATCTCTGAGTCACACACCATCCTGACCTGGAATCCATATTGTCGTTTCTTCACTGTCACTGAGCCAAATCCAGAAACTCCCTCCAGAACTGCAAGGCCAGCAGGAGTGAGCCATCACATGTTGCCCTTGAGAATGTGATGGTGAGCTGCTTTTTGACATTGCTGCTGTCCATTGGGTGGTGGGGAGGAAGTATCTGGATTTGACTCAGTGACAGCAATGGAACAGTGATAGCGTTCCAAGTCAGCATGGTGTGTGTATTGGAGGTGATGTTGCTGCTGGTGATGTTCTCAGTTTCTGCTCTGTCTCGGAATAGTGTTTACTGGTTAGGAAGGTGCTGTTGAAGGAGTCTTGGTGAATTCCTGCAGTGGATCTTGTTAGTCCCTGTACAATGGTGATGGACGAGGTTAATGTTTATCGTCTGGGATGGGGTGTCTCCAATTCCCCTCAATACCTGTGGTTTGCTGTGTTTGCTTTTCTCTCAATCCATCTTTGCCTCTCGGTTGCATTCTGTCTCTCTCACCTGTCTGTACCTGTGATTCTCCCACACTCCCTTATCTCTGTGCAAATATAATTCCCAAGCATCATACCTTTGTTCACATGTGAATTCTGGTTCTGTCACTGTGTGTGTATGTGTTAATCTCTCTCTGTGTCACGTGTGTATCTGTGACCCTCTCTCTGTGTCCCTGTGCACATCTGTGATCTCTTTCCCTCTCTCTTTCACCTGTATAGTGCCTTTAAAAGCAAAGCAAACGTAGTGAACCACTCAGATATCATGGTAAACATGCTCTCTGTCCACCTCTGTGCAATTTTCTGGCATTGTGTACTATCTACACAACACAGGGAAGGAGCATTTTCCCTCCTGTGATGGTTCCTTACACACCTCCGATCAGTAACCTGCAAGGACCAGGATATGAGACACATTACAACATCACCACCTGAAAGTTCATCTCCGAGTCACACACCATCCTGACCTGGAATCCATATTGTCGTTTCTTCACTGTCGCTGAGTCAAATCCAGTAACTCCCTCCTGAAGTGCAAGACCAGCAGGAATGAGCCATCACATATTGCCCTTGAGAATGTGATGGTGAGCTGCTTTTTGACATTGCTGCTGTCAATTGGGTTTTGGGGAGGAAGTGTCTGGATTTGACTCAGTGACAGCAATGGAACAGTGATAGCGTTCCAAGTCAGCATGGTGTGTGTATTGGAGGTGATGTTGCTGGTGATGTTCTCAGTTTCTGCTCTGTCTGGGAATAGTGTTTACTGGTTAGGAAGGTGCTGTTGAAGGATTCTTGGTGAGTTCGTGCAGTGGATCTTGTTAGTGTGACAGACTGCAGTCCCTGTACAATGGTGATGGAGGAGGTTAATGTTTATTAGATGTGATGGGTTGACACTCTAATTCCCCTCTGTACCTGTGGTTTGCTGTGTTTGCTTTTCTCTCAATCCAACTTTGCCTCTCGGTTGCATTATGTCTCTCTCACCTGTCTGTAAATGTGATTCTCCCACACTCCCTTATCTCTGTGCAAATATAATTCCCAAGCATCATACCTTTGTTCACATGTGAATTCTGTTTCTGTCACTGTGTGTGTATGTGTTAATCTCTCTCTGTGTCCCTGTGTGTATCAGTGATCCTCTCTCTTTGTCCCTGTGCACATCTGTGATATCCTTCCCTCTCTCGTTCACGTGTACAGTGCCTTTAAAAGCAAAGCTAACTTAGTGAACCACTCAAATATCATGGTAAACATGCTCTCTGTCCACCTCTGTGCAATTTACTGGCAGTGTGTGCTATCTACACAACACAGGGAAGGAGCATTTCCCTCCTGTGATGGCTCCTTACACACCTCCGATCAGTAACCTGCAAGGACCAGGATATGAGACACATTGCAACATCACCACCTGAAAGTTCATCTCCGAATCACACACCATCCTGACCTGGAATCCATATTGTCGTTTCTTCACTGTCACTGAGCCAAATCCAGTAACTCCCTCCTGAACTGCAAGGCCAGCATGAGTGAGCCATCACATATTGCCCTTGAGAATGTGATGGTGAGCTGCTTTTTGACATTGCGGCTGTCCATTGGGTGTTGGGGAGGAAGTGTCTGGATTTGACTCAGTGACAGCAATGGAACAGTGATAGCGTTCCAAGTCAGCATGGTGTGTGTATTGGAGGTGATGTTGCTGCTGGTGATGTTCTCAGTTTCTGCTCTGTCTAGGAATAGTGTTTACTGGTTAGGAAGGTGCTGTTGAAGGAGTCTTGGTGAATTCCTGCAGTGGATCTTGTTAGTGGGACAGACTGCAATCCCTGTACAATGGTGATGGACGAGGTTAATGTTTATAGTCTGGGATGGGGTGACTCCAATTCCCCTCAATACCTGTGGTTTGCTGTGTTTGCTTTCCTCTCAATCCATAGTTGCCTCTCGGTTGCATTCTGTCTCTCTCACCTGTCTGTACCTGTGATACTCCCACACTCCCTTATCTCTGTGCAAATTTAATTCCCAAGCATCATACCTTTGTTCACATGTTAATTCTGGTTCTGTCACTGTGTGTGTATGTGTTAATCTCTCTCTGTGTCACGTGTGTATCTGTGACCCTCTCTCTGTGTCCCTGTGCACATCTGTGATCTCTTTCCCTCTCTCTTTCACCTGTATAGTGACTTTAAAAGCAAAGCAAACGTAGTGAACCACTCAGATATCATGGTAAACATGCTCGCTGTCCACCTCTGTGCAATTTTCTGGCATTGTGTACTATCTACACAACACAGGGAAGGAGCATTTTCCCTCCTGTGATGGCTCCTTACACAACTCCGATCAGTAACCTGCAAGGACCAGGATATGAGACACATTACAACATCACCACCTGAAAGTTCATCTCCGAGTCACACACCATCCTGACGTGGAATCCATATTGTCGTTCCTTCACTGTCGCTGAGTCAAATCCAGTAACTCCCTCCTGAAGTGCAAGGCCAGCAGGAATGAGCCATCACATATTGCCCTCGAGAATGTGATGGTGAGCTGCTTTTTGACATTGCTGCTGTCCATTGGGTGTTGGGGAGGAAGTGTCTGGATTTGACTCAGTGACAGCAATGGAACAGTGATAGCGTTCCAAGTCAGCATGGTGTGTGTATTGGAGGTGATGCTGCTGGTGATGTTCTCAGTTTCTGCTCTGTCGAGGAATAGTGTTTACTGGTTAGGAAGGTGCTGTTGAAGGAGTCTTGGTGAGTTCGTGCAGTGGAACTTGTTAGTGGGACAGACTGCAGTCCCTGTACAACGGTGATGGAGGAGGTTAATGTTTATTAGATGTGATGGGTTGACACTCTAATTCCCCTCTGTACCTGTGGTTTGCTGTGTTTGCTTTTCTCTCAATCCATCTTTGCCCCTCGGTTGCATTCTGTCTCTCTCACCTGTCTGAAGCTGTGATTCTCCCACACTCCCTTATCTCTGTGCAAATATAATTCTCAAGCATCATACCTATGTTCACATGTGAATTCTGTTTCTGTCACTGTGTGTGTGTGTTAATCTCTCTGTGTCCCTGTGTGTATCTGTGATCCTCTATCTGTGTCCCTGTGCACATCTGTGATATCTTTCCCTCTCTTTCACGTGTACAGTGCCTTTAAAAGCAAAGCTAACTTAGTGAACCACTCAGATATCATGGTAAACATGCTCTCTGTCCACCTCTGTGCGATTTACTGGCAGTGTGTGCTATCTACACAACACAGGGAAGGAGCATTTTCCCTCCTGTGATGGCTCCTTACACAACTCCCATCAGTAACCTGCAAGGACCAGGATATGAGACATATTACAACATCACCAGCTGAACGTTCATCTCCGAGTCACACACCATCCTGACCTGGAATCCATATTGTCGTTCCTTCACTGTCGCTGAGTCAAATCCAGTAACTCCCTCCTGAACTGCAAGGCCAGCAGGAATGAGCCATCACATATTGCCCTTGAGAATGTGATGGTGAGCTGCTTTTTGACATTGCTGCTGTCAATTGGGTGTTGGGGAGGAAGTGTCTGGATTTGACTCAGTGACAGCAATGGAACAGTGATAGCGTTCCAAGTCAGCATGGTGTGTGTATTGGAGGTGATGCTGCTGGTGATGTTCTCAGTTTCTGCTCTGTCTGGGAATAGTGTTTTCGGGTTAGGAAGGTGCTGTTGAAGGAGTCTTGGTGAGTTCGTGCAGTGGATCTTGTTAGTGTGAAAGACTGCAGTCCCTGTACAATGGTGATGGAGGAGGTTAATGTTTATTAGATGTGATGGGTTGACACTCTAATTCCCCTCTGTACCTGTGGTTTGCTGTGTTTGCTTTTCTCTCAATCCAACTTTGCCTCTCGGTTGCATTCTGTCTCTCTCACCTGTCTGTAAATGTGATTCTCCCACACTCCCTTATCTCTGTGCAAATATAATTCCCAAGCATCATACCTTTGTTCACATGTGAATTCTGTTTCTGTCACTGTGTGTGCATGTGTTAATCTCTCTCTGTGTCCCTGTGTGTATCAGTGATCCTCTCTCTTTGTCCCTGTGCACATCTGTGATATCCTTCCCTCTCTCGTTCACGTGTACAGAGCCTTTAAAAGCAAAGCAAACTTAGTGAACCACTCAAATATCATGGTAAACATGCTCTCTGTCCACCTCTGTGCAATTTACTGGCAGTGTGTGCTATCTACACAACACAGGGAAGGAGCATTTCCCTCCTGTGATGGCTCCTTACACACCTCCGATCGGTAATCTGCAAGGACCAGGATATGAGACACATTACAAGATCACCACCTGAAAGTTCATCTCCGAATCACACACCATCCTGACCTGGAATCCATATTGTCGTTTCTTCACTGTCACTGAGCCAAATCCAGTAACTCCCTCCTGAACTGCAAGGCCAGCATGAGTGAGCCATCACATATTGCCCTTGAGAATGTGATGGTGAGCTGCTTTTTGACATTGCTGCTGTCCATTGGGTGGTGGGGGGGAAGTGTCTGGATTTGACTCAGTGACAGCAATGGAACAGTGATAGCGTTCCAAGTCAGCATGGTGTGTGTATCGGAGGTGATGCTGCTGGTGATGTTCTCAGTTTCTGCTCTGTCTAGGAATAGTGTTTACTGGTTAGGAAGGTGCTGTTGAAGGAGTCTTGGTGAGTTCGTGCAGTGGATCTTGTTAGTGGGACAGACTGCAGTCCCTGTACAATGGTGATGGAGGAGGTTAATGTTTATGGTCTGGGATGGGGAGACTCCAATTCCCCTCAATACCTGTGGTTACCCGTTATTGCTTTGCTCTCAATCCATATTGGATTGCGCCTCGGTAACATTCTGTCTCTCTCCCCAGTCTGTATCTGTGAATCTCCCGCACTCCCATAATCGCCGTGCAAATAGATTTCCCATGCACCATACCACTTTTCACATGCAATTCCTATGTGTTTGTGTTATTCCCTCTTTGTGTCCCAGTGTGTATCTGTGGTTCTCTCTGTGTCCCTGTGTGTATCTGTGATTCTCTCTGTGTCCCTGTGTGTATCTGTGATTCTCTCGATGTCCCTGTGTGTATCTCTGATTCTTTCTCAGTTTCCCTGAGTGTAAATGTCATTCTCTCTGTCTCCCTTTGTGCATCTGTGACTCTTTCTGTGTTCCTGTGTGTATCTGTGATTCTCTCTCTGTGTCCCTGTGTGTATCTGTGATTCTCTCTCTGTGTCCCTGTGTGATTCTGTGGTTCTCCCTCTGTGTTTCTGTGTGTATCTATGATTCTCTCTCTGTGTCCCTGGGTGTATCTGTGACTCTCTCTGTGTCCCTGTGTGTATCTATGATTCTCTCTCTGTGTCCCTTGTGTTTCTATGATTCTTTCCCTGTGTCCCTTTGTGCATCTGTGATTCTCTCTCTGTGTCCCTGTGTGATTCTGTGATTCTCCCTCTGTGTTTCTGTGTGTATCTGTGATTCCCTCTCTGTGTCCCTGTGTGTATCTATGATTCTCTCTCTGTGTCCCTGGGTGTTTCTGTGATTCTCTCTGTGTCCCTGTGTGTATCAGTGATTCGTTCTCTGTGTCCCTGTGTGTATCTGTGATTCTCTCTCTGTGTCCCTGTGTGTATCTGTGATTCTCTCTGTGTCCCTGTGTGTTTCTGTGATTCTGTCTGTGTCCCTGTGTGTATCAGTGATTCGTTCTCTGTGTCCCTGTGTGTATCTGTGATTCTCTCTCTGTGTCCCTGTGTGTATCTGTGATTCTCTCTCTGTGTCCCTGTGTGTATCTGTGATTCTCTCTCTGTGTCCCTGTGTGTATCTGTGATTCTCTCTGTGTGTCCCTGTGTGGTTCTGTGATTCTCTCTGTGTCCCTGTGTGCATCAGTCATTCGTTCTCTGTGTCCCTGTGTGTATCTGTGATTCTCTCTCTGTGTCCCTGTGTGTATGTATGATTCTCTGTGTCCCTGTGTGTATCTGTGATTCTCTCTCTGTGTCCCTGTGTGTATGTATCATTTTCTGTGTCCATGTGTGTATCTGTGATTCTCTCTGTGTCCCTGTGTGTATCTGTGATTCTCTCTCTGTGTCCCTGTGTGGTTCTGTGATTCTCTCTGTGTCCCTGTGTGTATCAGTCATTCGTTCTCTGTGTCCCTGTGTGTATCTGTGATTCTCTCTCTGTGTCCCTGTGTGTATGTATGATTCTCTGTGTCCCTGTGTGTATCTGTGATTCTCTCTCTGTATCCCTGTGTGTATGTATCATTTTCTGTGTCCCTGTGTGTATGTGTGAATCTCTCTGTGTCCCTGTGTGTTTCTGTGATTCTCTCTGTGTCCCTGTGTGTATCTGTGATTCTCTCTGTGTCCCTGTGTGTTTCTGTGATTCTCTCTGTGTCCCTGTGTGTATCAGTGATTCGTTCTCTGTGTCCCTGTGTGTATCTGTGATTCTCTCTCTGTGTCCCTGTGTGTATCTGTGATTCTCTCTGTGTCCCTGTGTGTTTCTGTGATTCTGTCTGTGTCCCTGTGTGTATCAGTGATTCGTTCTCTGTGTCCCTGTGTGTATCTGTGATTCTCTCTCTGTGTCCCTGTGTGTATCTGTGATTCTCTCTCTGTGTCCCTGTGTGTATCTGTGATTCTCTCTCTGTGTCCCTGTGTGTATCTGTGATTCTCTCTCTGTGTCCCTGTGTGGTTCTGTGATTCTCTCTGTGTCCCTGTGTGTATCAGTCATTCGTTCTCTGTGTCCTTGTGTGTATCTGTGATTCTCTCTCTGTGTCCCTGTGTGTATGTATGATTCTCTGTGTCCCTGTGTGTATCTGTGATTCTCTCTCTGTGTCCCTGTGTGTATGTATCATTTTCTGTGTCCATGTGTGTATCTGTGATTCTCTCTGTGTCCCTGTGTGTTTCTGTGATTCTCTCTGTGTCCCTGTGTGTATCTGTGATTCTCTCTGTGTCCCTGTGTGTATCTGTGAATCTCTCTCTGTGTCCCTGTGTGTATCTGTGATTCTCTCTGTGTCCCTGTGTGTTTCTGTGATTCTCTCTGTGTCCCTGTGTGTATCTGTGATTCTCTCTGTGTCCCTGTGTGTATCTGTGAATCTCTCTCTGTGTCCCTGTGTGTATCAGTGATTCTTTCTCTGTGTCCCTGTGTCTATCTGTGATTCTCTCTATGTCACTTCCTTGCTCTATGTCTCTCTCTCTCTCTCTCTCTCTCTCTGTTTGGGTCACTCTCTGTCTTTTTCCAGGTCACTGTCTCTTTGTCTCGGTCACTCTCTGTCTGGGACACTCACGTTGTCTCTATCTGGGTCACTCTGTCTCTGTTTGGGTCATTCTCTTTCTCTGTGGATCACTCTGTCTATGCCTTGGTCGCTCTCTCTCTCTCTCTCTGTAGGTGTCACTCCTTCTCTGTCTGGGTCACTCACTCCCTCTGCTTTGGTCGCTCTTTCTGCCTGAGTCACTCACTCTCTCTGCTTCGGTCACTTCTCTCACTGCCTCAGTGACTCTCTCTCTGATTGGGTTACTCTCTCTCTCTCTGTCTGCTTCACTCTCTCTCTCTCTCTGTCTTGTTCATTCTGTCTCTGTCTGGGTCACTCTCTCTCTGGGTATATCTCTCTCAGTCTGGTTCACCCACTGTCCGTCTGTGTGTCTCAGTTGTGTTTTGGTCTCATTATCTGTGTGGATCTCTCAATCAGTCTGTCTGTTCTACTTCTGTCGGCAAGTGTGTAATATCTTCTAATTCCCATGTTTGTTATATGCAAATATTAATTTGCTGCACAGAAATGTAGGTACGCTGAAACATTTACATTTCATTTTCCACAATGGGAAATATGTTTTGATCTATGTTTTAAATGTCATGTATTTTGTATAACTTGAATGGGGCGTGGGAGGGGTGTGCAAGACCTTTAATTAAAAATGGGACCATCTCTCCCACACAGAATTATTATCTGAGCTGCAGCTAGAGAAGAATGTCGATAAAGGAAAAGTAGCTTTAGAAACTACCTCATTCACCCTCTTATTCTCTGTCTGGGTGCACCTCTGTCTGTCTCAGTCCATCTCTGATGCTCTTTGGCTTCGTCTGGATATCTCCAGTATTTCTGTCTGGCTCTCTCAGCCTCTATCTTGCTCACTCCACAGTCTATGTCTGATTCTCTGACTCAGACATGTATCCCTGATTCCCTCTCTGTGTCGCTGTGTGTACATCTGATTCGCTATCAGTGACTCTGGATGTACGTCTGATTTTCGACCTGAGTCCGTTTGTGTATTTGTGATTTTCTCTCTGTATTCATGTGTGTATATGTGATTCTCTCTCTGTGTCCCTTGTGTATCTGTGATTCTCTCTCTGTGTCCCTGTGCGTATCTGTGATTCTCTCTCTGTCTCCCTGTGTGTATCTGTGATTCTCTCTCTGTGTGTCCCTGTGAGTTTCTGTGATTCTCTCTCTCTGTGTCCCTTGTGTATCTCTGATTCTCTCTCTGTGCGTCCCTGTGTGTATCTCTGATTCTCTGTGTGTGTGTGTGTGTCCCGGTGTATATCTGTGATTTTCTCTCTCTGTGTCCCTGTCTGTTTCTGTGATTCTCTCTCTGTCCCTGTGTGTATCTGTGATTCTCTCTCTCTCTGTGTTCCTGTGCGTTTCTGTGATTTCCTCTGCGTTACTGTGTGTATCTGTGTTTGTCTTTCCCTTTCTGTCCCTGAACAGTGTCTTTAAAAGCAAAGATAACTTAATGAATGACTCGGATATCGCCTTTAACATTCCCTCTGTAACCTCTGCACAGTTTTCCAGCAGTGTGTTCTATCTACAAACTGCAGGGAAGAAGCATTTCCCTCCTGTGACGGCTCCTTACACACCTCCAATCAGTAACCTGGAAGGACAAGGATGTGAGAATCATTATAACGTCACCACCTGAAAGTTCATCTCCGAGTCACACACCATCCTGACTTGGAATCCATATCGTCGTTCCATCACTGTCGCTGAGTCAAATCCAGTAACTCCCTCCTGAACTGCAAGGCCAGCAGGAGTGAGCCATCACATATTGCTCTTGAGAATGTGATGGTGAGCTGCTTTTTGACATTGCTGCTGTCCATTGGGTGTTGGGGAGGGAGTGTCTGGATTTAACTCAGTGACAGAAATGGAACAGTGATAGCGTTCCAAGTCAGCATGGTGTCTGTATTGGAGGTGATGTTGCTGATGGTGATGTTCTCAGTTTCTGCTCTGTCTAGGAATAGTGTTTACTGGTTAGGAAGGTGCTGTTGAAGGAGTCTTGGTGAATTCCTGCAGTGGATCTTGTTAGTCGGACAGAGTGCAGTCCCTGTACAATGGTGATGGACGAGGTTAATGTTTATAGTCTGGGATGCGGTGACACTCTAATTCCCCTCTGTACCTCTGGTTAGCTGTGTTTGCTTTTCTGTCAATCCATCTTTGCCTCTCGGTTGCATTCTATCTCTCTCAACTGTCTGTAACTATGATTCTCCCACACTCCCTTATCTCTGTGCAAATATAATTCCCAAGCATCATACATTTGTTCACGTGTGAATTCTGTTTCTGTCACTTTGTGTGTATGTGTTAATCTCTCTCTGTGTCACGTGTGTATCTGTTACTCTTTCTCTGTGTTTTTGTGTGTATCAGTGATCCTCTCTCTGTGTACCTGTGCACATCTGTGATCTGTTTCCCTCCCTTTTTCACCTGTATAGTGGCTTTAAAAGCAAGGCTAACTTAGTGAACCACTCAAATATCATGGTAAACATGCTCTCTGTCCACCTCTGTGCAATTTTCTGGCAGTGTGTACTATCTGCACAAGACAGGGAAGGAGCATTTTCCCTCCTGTGATGGCTCCTTACACAACTCCGATCAGTAACCTGCAAGGACCAGGATATGAGTCATATTACAACATCACCACCTGAAAGTTCGTCTCCGAGTCACACACCATCCTGACCTGGAATCCATATTGTCGTTCCTTCAGTGTCGCTGAGTCAAATCCAGTAACTCCCTCCTGAACTGCAAGGCCAGCAGGAATGAACCATCACATATTGCCCTTGAGAATGTGATGGCGAGCTGCTTTTTGACATTGCTGCTGTCCATTGGGTGTTGGGGAGGAAGTGTCTCGATTTGACTCAGTGACAGCAATGGAACAGTGATAGCGTTCCAAGTCAGCATGGTGTGTGTATTGGAGGTGATGTTGCTGCTGGTGATGTTCTCAGTTTCTGCTCTGTCTCGGAATAGTGTTTACTGGTTAGGAAGGTGCTGTTGAAGGAGTCTTGGTGAATTCCTGCAGTGGATCTTGTTAGTGGGACAGACTGCAGTCCCTGTACAATGGTGATGGAGGAGGTTAATGTTTATGGTCTGGGATGGGGTGACTCCAATTCCCCTCAATACCTGTGGTTACACATTATTGCTTTTCTCTCAATCCATCTTGGATTGCACCTCGGTAACATTCTGTCTCTCTCCCCAGTCTGTATCTGTGAATCTCCCGCACTCCCATAATCGCCGTGCAAATAGATTTCCCATGCACCATACCATTTTTCACATGCAATTCCTATGTGTATGTGTTATTCCCTCTTTGTGTCCCTGTGTATATCTGTGATTCTCTCTCTGTGGCCCTGTGTGTATCTGTGATTCTCTCTGTGTCCCTGTGTGTATCTGTGATTCTCTCTGTGTCCCTGTGTGTATCTGTGATTCTCTCTCTCTGGCCCTGCGGTTATCTGTGATTCTCTTTGAGTCCCTGTGTAGGTCTATTTCATTGTCTTTTGTGTACATGTGAATATGTTCACATGTCTGTTGTGGTGTCTGTCGATGCAAATATTTCACAATCTCCCTGTGATTCTATTTCACAATCGGTTTGTTTACCTTCGATTCTCTCTGTGTCTCTGTGTGTATCTCTGATTCTTTCTCTCTGTTCCTGTGTGTATCTGTGATTCTCTCGATGACCCTGTGTGCATCAATGATTTTCTCGCTGTGTCCGTGTGTGTATCTCTGATTCTTTCTCAGTGTCTCTGTGTGTATATGTAATTCTCTCTCTCTGTCTCCCTGTGTGTATCTGTGACTCTTTCTGTGTTCCTGTGTGTATCTGTGATTCTCTCTGTGTGTCCCTGTCTGTATCTATGATTCTCTCTCTGTGTCCCTTGTGTATCTATGATTCTTTCCCTGTGTCCCTGTGTATATCTGTGATTCTCTCTCTGTGTCCCTGTGTGATTCTGTGATTCTCGCTCTGTGTTCCTGTGTTTATCTGTGATTCTCTCTCTGTGTGTCCCTGTGTGTATCTGTGATTCTCTCTCTGTGTCCCTGGGTGTATCTGTGATTCTCTCTCTCTGTGTCACCGTGTGTATCTGTGATTTTCGCTGCGTTACTGTGTGTATCTGTGTTTGTCTTCCCCTTTCTGTCCCTGAACAGTGTCTTTAAAAGCAAAGATAACTGAATGAATGACTCCGATATCGCCTTTAACATTCCCTCTTTCCACCTCTGCGCAGTTTTCCAGCAGTGTGTACTGTCTACAAACTGCAGGGAAGAAGCATTTCCCTTCTGTGACGGCTCCTTACACACCTCCAATCTGTCACCTGGAAGGACAAGGATGTGAGAAACATTACAACGTCACCACCTGAAAGTTCATCTGCGAATCACACACCATCCTGATGTGGAATCTATATAGTCGTTCCTTCACTGTCGCTGAGGCAAATCCAGTAGCTCCCTCCTGAACTGCAAGGCCAGCAGGAATGAGCCATCACATGTTGACCTTGAGAATGTGATGGCGAGCTGCTTTTTGACATTGCTGCTGTCCATTGGGTGTTGGGGAGGAAGTGTCTGGATTTGACTCAGTGACAGCAATGGAACAGTGATAGCGTTCCAAGTCAGCATGGTGTGTGTATTGGAGGTGATGCTGCTGCTGGTGATGTTCTCAGTTTCTGCTCTGTCTCGGAATAGTGTTTACTGGTTAGGAAGGTGCTGTTGAAGGAGTCTTGGTGAATTCCTGCAGTGGATCTTGTTAGTGTGACAGACTGCAGTCCCTGTACAATGGTGATGGAGGAGGTTAATGTTTACGGTATGGGATGCGGTGACACTCTAATTCCCCTCTGTACCTGTGGTCAGCTTGTGTTTGCTTTTCTCTCAATCCATCTTTGCCCCTCGGTTGCATTCTGTCTCTCTCACGTGTCAGAAGCTGTGATTCTCCCACACTCCCTTATCTCTGTGCAAATATAATTCTCAAGCATCATACCTATGTTCACATGTGAATTCTGTTTCTGTCACTGTGTGTGTGTGTTAATCTCTCTGTGTCCCTGTCTGTATCTGTGATCCTCTATCTGTGTCCCTGTGCACATCTGTGATCTCTTTCCCTCTCTTTCACGTGTACAGTGCCTTTAAAAGCAAAGCTAACTTAGTGAACCACTCAGATATCATGATAAACATGCTCTCTGTCCACCTCTGTGCAATTTACTGGCAGTGTGTGCTATCTACACAACACAGGGAAGGAGCATTTTCCCTCCTGTGATGGCTCCTTACACACCTCCGATCAGTAACCTGCAAGGACCAGGATATGAGACACATTACAACATCACCACCTGAAAGTTCATCTCCGAGTCACACAACATCCTGACCTGGAATCCATATTGTCGTTCCTTCACTGTCGCTGAGTCAAATCCAATAACTCCCTCTTGAACTGCAAGGCCAGCAGGAATGAGCCATCACATGTTGCCCTTGAGAATGTGATGGTGAGCTGCTTTTTGACATTGCTGCTGTCCATTGGGTGGTGGGGAGGAAGTGTCTGGATTTGACTCAGTGATAGCAATGGAACAGTGATAGCGTTCCAAGTCAGCATGGTGTGTGTATTGGAGGTGATGCTGCTGGTGATGTTCTCAGTTTCTGCTCTGTCTAGGAATAGTGTTTACGGGTTAGGAAGGTGCTGTTGAAGGAGTCTTGGTGAGTTCGTGCAGTGGATCTTGTTAGTGTGACAGACTGCAGTCCCTGTACAATGGTGATGGAGGAGGTTAATGTTTATTAGATGTGATGGGTTGACACTCTAATTCCCCTCTGTACCTGTGGTTTGCTGTGTTTGCTTTTCTCTCAATCCATCTTTGCCTCTCGGTTGCATTATGTCTCTCTCACCTGTCTGTAAATGTGATTCTCCCACACTCCCTTATCTCTGTGCAAATATAATTCCCAAGCATCATACCTTTGTTCACATGTGAATTCTGTTTCTGTCACTGTGTGTGTATGTGTTAATCTCTCTCTGTGTCACTGTGTGTATCAGTGATCCTCTCTCTTTGTCCCTGTGCACATCTGTGATATCCTTCCCTCTCTCGTTCACGTGTACAGAGCCTTTAAAAGCAAAGCTCACGTATTGAACCACTCAGATATCATGGTCAACATGCTCTCTGTCCACCTCTGTGCAATTTTCTGGCAGTGTGTGCTATCTACACAACACAGGGAAGGAGCATTTCACTCCTGTGATGGCTCCTTACACACCTCCGATCAGTAACCTGCAAGGACCAGGATATGAGACATATTACAACATCACCACCTGAAAGTTCATCTCTGAGTCACACACCATCCTGACCTGGAATCCATATTGTCGTTTCTTCACTGTCACTGAGCCAAATCCAGAAACTCCCTCCAGAACTGCAAGGCCAGCAGGAGTGAGCCATCACATGTTGCCCTTGAGAATGTGATGGTGAGCTGCTTTTTGACATTGCTGCTGTCCATTGGGTGGTGGGGGGGAAGTGTCTGGATTTGACTCAGTGACAGCAATGGAACAGTGATAGCGTTCCAAGTCAGCATGGTGTGTGTATTGGAGGTGATGTTGCTGCTGGTGATGTTCTCAGTTTCTGCTCTGTCTAGGAATAGTGTTTACTGGTTAGGAAGGTGCTGTTGAAGGAGTCTTGGTGAATTCCTGCAGTGGATCTTGTTAGTCCCTGTACAATGGTGATGGACGAGGTTAATGTTTATCGTCTGGGATGGGGTGTCTCCAATTCCCCTCAATACCTGTGGTTTGCTGTGTTTGCTTTTCTCTCAATCCATCTTTGCCTCTCGGTTGCATTCTGTCTCTCTCACCTGTCTGTACCTGTGATTCTCCCACACTCCCTTATCTCTGTGCAAATATAATTCCCAAGCATCATACCTTTGTTCACATGTGAATTCTGGTTCTGTCACTGTGTGTGTATGTGTTAATCTCTCTCTGTGTCACGTGTGTATCTGTGACCCTCTCTCTGTGTCCCTGTGCACATCTGTGATCTCTTTCCCTCTCTCTTTCACCTGTATAGTGCCTTTAAAAGCAAAGCAAACGTAGTGAACCACTCAGATATCATGGTAAACATGCTCTCTGTCCACCTCTGTGCAATTTTCTGGCATTGTGTACTATCTACACAACACAGGGAAGGAGCATTTTCCCTCCTGTGATGGTTCCTTACACACCTCCGATCAGTAACCTGCAAGGACCAGGATATGAGACACATTACAACATCACCACCTGAAAGTTCATCTCCGAGTCACACACCATCCTGACCTGGAATCCATATTGTCGTTTCTTCACTGTCGCTGAGTCAAATCCAGTAACTCCCTCCTGAAGTGCAAGACCAGCAGGAATGAGCCATCACATATTGCCCTTGAGAATGTGATGGTGAGCTGCTTTTTGACATTGCTGCTGTCAATTGGGTTTTGGGGAGGAAGTGTCTGGATTTGACTCAGTGACAGCAATGGAACAGTGATAGCGTTCCAAGTCAGCATGGTGTGTGTATTGGAGGTGATGTTGCTGGTGATGTTCTCAGTTTCTGCTCTGTCTGGGAATAGTGTTTACTGGTTAGGAAGGTGCTGTTGAAGGATTCTTGGTGAGTTCGTGCAGTGGATCTTGTTAGTGTGACAGACTGCAGTCCCTGTACAATGGTGATGGAGGAGGTTAATGTTTATTAGATGTGATGGGTTGACACTCTAATTCCCCTCTGTACCTGTGGTTTGCTGTGTTTGCTTTTCTCTCAATCCAACTTTGCCTCTCGGTTGCATTATGTCTCTCTCACCTGTCTGTAAATGTGATTCTCCCACACTCCCTTATCTCTGTGCAAATATAATTCCCAAGCATCATACCTTTGTTCACATGTGAATTCTGTTTCTGTCACTGTGTGTGTATGTGTTAATCTCTCTCTGTGTCCCTGTGTGTATCAGTGATCCTCTCTCTTTGTCCCTGTGCACATCTGTGATATCCTTCCCTCTCTCGTTCACGTGTACAGTGCCTTTAAAAGCAAAGCTAACTTAGTGAACCACTCAAATATCATGGTAAACATGCTCTCTGTCCACCTCTGTGCAATTTACTGGCAGTGTGTGCTATCTACACAACACAGGGAAGGAGCATTTCCCTCCTGTGATGGCTCCTTACACACCTCCGATCAGTAACCTGCAAGGACCAGGATATGAGACACATTGCAACATCACCACCTGAAAGTTCATCTCCGAATCACACACCATCCTGACCTGGAATCCATATTGTCGTTTCTTCACTGTCACTGAGCCAAATCCAGTAACTCCCTCCTGAACTGCAAGGCCAGCATGAGTGAGCCATCACATATTGCCCTTGAGAATGTGATGGTGAGCTGCTTTTTGACATTGCGGCTGTCCATTGGGTGTTGGGGAGGAAGTGTCTGGATTTGACTCAGTGACAGCAATGGAACAGTGATAGCGTTCCAAGTCAGCATGGTGTGTGTATTGGAGGTGATGTTGCTGCTGGTGATGTTCTCAGTTTCTGCTCTGTCTAGGAATAGTGTTTACTGGTTAGGAAGGTGCTGTTGAAGGAGTCTTGGTGAATTCCTGCAGTGGATCTTGTTAGTGGGACAGACTGCAATCCCTGTACAATGGTGATGGACGAGGTTAATGTTTATAGTCTGGGATGGGGTGACTCCAATTCCCCTCAATACCTGTGGTTTGCTGTGTTTGCTTTCCTCTCAATCCATAGTTGCCTCTCGGTTGCATTCTGTCTCTCTCACCTGTCTGTACCTGTGATACTCCCACACTCCCTTATCTCTGTGCAAATTTAATTCCCAAGCATCATACCTTTGTTCACATGTTAATTCTGGTTCTGTCACTGTGTGTGTATGTGTTAATCTCTCTCTGTGTCACGTGTGTATCTGTGACCCTCTCTCTGTGTCCCTGTGCACATCTGTGATCTCTTTCCCTCTCTCTTTCACCTGTATAGTGCCTTTAAAAGCAAAGCAAACGTAGTGAACCACTCAGATATCATGGTAAACATGCTCGCTGTCCACCTCTGTGCAATTTTCTGGCATTGTGTACTATCTACACAACACAGGGAAGGAGCATTTTCCCTCCTGTGATGGCTCCTTACACAACTCCGATCAGTAACCTGCAAGGACCAGGATATGAGACACATTACAACATCACCACCTGAAAGTTCATCTCCGAGTCACACACCATCCTGACGTGGAATCCATATTGTCGTTCCTTCACTGTCGCTGAGTCAAATCCAGTAACTCCCTCCTGAAGTGCAAGGCCAGCAGGAATGAGCCATCACATATTGCCCTCGAGAATGTGATGGTGAGCTGCTTTTTGACATTGCTGCTGTCCATTGGGTGTTGGGGAGGAAGTGTCTGGATTTGACTCAGTGACAGCAATGGAACAGTGATAGCGTTCCAAGTCAGCATGGTGTGTGTATTGGAGGTGATGCTGCTGGTGATGTTCTCAGTTTCTGCTCTGTCGAGGAATAGTGTTTACTGGTTAGGAAGGTGCTGTTGAAGGAGTCTTGGTGAGTTCGTGCAGTGGAACTTGTTAGTGGGACAGACTGCAGTCCCTGTACAACGGTGATGGAGGAGGTTAATGTTTATTAGATGTGATGGGTTGACACTCTAATTCCCCTCTGTACCTGTGGTTTGCTGTGTTTGCTTTTCTCTCAATCCATCTTTGCCCCTCGGTTGCATTCTGTCTCTCTCACCTGTCTGAAGCTGTGATTCTCCCACACTCCCTTATCTCTGTGCAAATATAATTCTCAAGCATCATACCTATGTTCACATGTGAATTCTGTTTCTGTCACTGTGTGTGTGTGTTAATCTCTCTGTGTCCCTGTGTGTATCTGTGATCCTCTATCTGTGTCCCTGTGCACATCTGTGATATCTTTCCCTCTCTTTCACGTGTACAGTGCCTTTAAAAGCAAAGCTAACTTAGTGAACCACTCAGATATCATGGTAAACATGCTCTCTGTCCACCTCTGTGCGATTTACTGGCAGTGTGTGCTATCTACACAACACAGGGAAGGAGCATTTTCCCTCCTGTGATGGCTCCTTACACAACTCCCATCAGTAACCTGCAAGGACCAGGATATGAGACATATTACAACATCACCAGCTGAACGTTCATCTCCGAGTCACACACCATCCTGACCTGGAATCCATATTGTCGTTCCTTCACTGTCGCTGAGTCAAATCCAGTAACTCCCTCCTGAACTGCAAGGCCAGCAGGAATGAGCCATCACATATTGCCCTTGAGAATGTGATGGTGAGCTGCTTTTTGACATTGCTGCTGTCAATTGGGTGTTGGGGAGGAAGTGTCTGGATTTGACTCAGTGACAGCAATGGAACAGTGATAGCGTTCCAAGTCAGCATGGTGTGTGTATTGGAGGTGATGCTGCTGGTGATGTTCTCAGTTTCTGCTCTGTCTGGGAATAGTGTTTTCGGGTTAGGAAGGTGCTGTTGAAGGAGTCTTGGTGAGTTCGTGCAGTGGATCTTGTTAGTGTGAAAGACTGCAGTCCCTGTACAATGGTGATGGAGGAGGTTAATGTTTATTAGATGTGATGGGTTGACACTCTAATTCCCCTCTGTACCTGTGGTTTGCTGTGTTTGCTTTTCTCTCAATCCAACTTTGCCTCTCGGTTGCATTCTGTCTCTCTCACCTGTCTGTAAATGTGATTCTCCCACACTCCCTTATCTCTGTGCAAATATAATTCCCAAGCATCATACCTTTGTTCACATGTGAATTCTGTTTCTGTCACTGTGTGTGCATGTGTTAATCTCTCTCTGTGTCCCTGTGTGTATCAGTGATCCTCTCTCTTTGTCCCTGTGCACATCTGTGATATCCTTCCCTCTCTCGTTCACGTGTACAGAGCCTTTAAAAGCAAAGCTAACTTAGTGAACCACTCAAATATCATGGTAAACATGCTCTCTGTCCACCTCTGTGCAATTTACTGGCAGTGTGTGCTATCTACACAACACAGGGAAGGAGCATTTCCCTCCTGTGATGGCTCCTTACACACCTCCGATCGGTAATCTGCAAGGACCAGGATATGAGACACATTACAAGATCACCACCTGAAAGTTCATCTCCGAATCACACACCATCCTGACCTGGAATCCATATTGTCGTTTCTTCACTGTCACTGAGCCAAATCCAGTAACTCCCTCCTGAACTGCAAGGCCAGCATGAGTGAGCCATCACATATTGCCCTTGAGAATGTGATGGTGAGCTGCTTTTTGACATTGCTGCTGTCCATTGGGTGGTGGGGGGGAAGTGTCTGGATTTGACTCAGTGACAGCAATGGAACAGTGATAGCGTTCCAAGTCAGCATGGTGTGTGTATCGGAGGTGATGCTGCTGGTGATGTTCTCAGTTTCTGCTCTGTCTAGGAATAGTGTTTACTGGTTAGGAAGGTGCTGTTGAAGGAGTCTTGGTGAGTTCGTGCAGTGGATCTTGTTAGTGGGACAGACTGCAGTCCCTGTACAATGGTGATGGAGGAGGTTAATGTTTATGGTCTGGGATGGGGAGACTCCAATTCCCCTCAATACCTGTGGTTACCCGTTATTGCTTTGCTCTCAATCCATATTGGATTGCGCCTCGGTAACATTCTGTCTCTCTCCCCAGTCTGTATCTGTGAATCTCCCGCACTCCCATAATCGCCGTGCAAATAGATTTCCCATGCACCATACCACTTTTCACATGCAATTCCTATGTGTTTGTGTTATTCCCTCTTTGTGTCCCAGTGTGTATCTGTGGTTCTCTCTGTGTCCCTGTGTGTATCTGTGATTCTCTCTGTGTCCCTGTGTGTATCTGTGATTCTCTCGATGTCCCTGTGTGTATCTCTGATTCTTTCTCAGTTTCCCTGAGTGTAAATGTCATTCTCTCTGTCTCCCTTTGTGCATCTGTGACTCTTTCTGTGTTCCTGTGTGTATCTGTGATTCTCTCTCTGTGTCCCTGTGTGTATCTGTGATTCTCTCTCTGTGTCCCTGTGTGATTCTGTGGTTCTCCCTCTGTGTTTCTGTGTGTATCTATGATTCTCTCTCTGTGTCCCTGGGTGTATCTGTGACTCTCTCTGTGTCCCTGTGTGTATCTATGATTCTCTCTCTGTGTCCCTTGTGTATCTATGATTCTTTCCCTGTGTCCCTTTGTGCATCTGTGATTCTCTCTCTGTGTCCCTGTGTGATTCTGTGATTCTCCCTCTGTGTTTCTGTGTGTATCTGTGATTCCCTCTCTGTGTCCCTGTGTGTATCTATGATTCTCTCTCTGTGTCCCTGGGTGTATCTGCGACTCTCTCTGTGTCCCTGTGTGTATCTATGATTCTCTCTCTGTGTCCCTGGGTGTATCTGTGACTCTCTCTGTGTCCCTGTGTGTATCTGTGATTATCTCTCTGTGTCCCTGGGTGTATCTGTGATTCTCTCTCTCTGTGTCCCTGTGTGTATCTGTGATTCTCTCTCCGTGTGTGCCCCGGTGTGTATCTGTGATTTTCTCTCTCTGTGTCACTGTGTGTATCTGTGATTTTCTCTGCGTTCCTGTGTGTATCTCTGATGCTCTCTCTGTGTCCCTGTGTGTATCTGTGATTCTCACTGTGTCCCTGTGTGTATCTGTGATTTTCTCTGTGTTCCTGTGTGTTTCTGTGATTTTCTCTGCGTTCCTGTGTGTATCTATGATGCTCTCTCTGTGTCCCTGTGTGTATCTGTGATTCTCTCTGTGTGTGTGTCCCTGTGTGTATCTGTGATTTTCTCTCTCTGTGTCCCTGTGTGTATCTGTGATTCTCTCTCTGTGTTCCTGTGTGTATCTGTGATTCTCTCTCTGTGTGTGTCCCTGTGTGTATCTGTGATTTTCTCTCTCTGTGTCCCTGTGTGTATCCGTGATTCTCTCTCTGTGTCCCTGGGTGTATCTGTGATTCTCTCTCTGTGTCCCTGTGTGTATCTGTGATTCTCACTGTGTCCCTGTGTGTTTCTGTGATTCTCTCTCTGTGTGTGCCCCGGTGTGTATCTGTGATTTTCTCTCTCTGTGTCACTGTGTGTATCTGGGATTTTCTCTGCGTTCCTGTGTGTATCTATGATGCTCTCTCTGTGTCCCTGTGTGTATCTGTGATTCTCTCTGTGTCCCTGTGTGTTTCTGTGATCTTCTCTGTGTTCCTGTGTGTATCTGTGTTTGTCTTTCCCTTTCTGTCCCTGAACAGTGTCTTTAACAGCAAAGATAACTGAATGAATGAATCGGATATCGCCTTAAACATTCCCTCTGTCCACCTCTGTGCAATTTTCCAGCAGTGTGTTCTATCTACAAACTGCAGGGAAGAAGCATTTCCCTCCTGTGACGGCTCCTTACACACCTCCAATCTGTAACTTGGAAGGACAAGGATGTGAGAAACATTACAACGTCACCACCTGAAAGTTCATCTCCGAGTCACACACCATCCTGACCTCCAATCTATATTGTCGTTTCTTCACTGTCGCAGAGTCAAATCCAGTAACTCCCTCCTGAACTGCAAGGCCCACAGGAATAAGCCATCACATGTTGCCCTTGAGAATGTGATGGTGAGCTGCTTTTTGACATTGCTGATGTCCATTGGGTGTTGGGGAGGAAGTGTCTGGATTTGACTCAGTAACAGCAATAGAACAGTGATAGCGTTCCAAGTCAGCATGGTGTGTGTATTGGAGGTGATGTTGCTGCTGGTGATGTTCTCAGTTTCTGCTCTGTCTAGGCATAGTGTTTACGGGTTAGGAAGGTGCTGTTGAAGGAGTCTTGGTGAATTCCTGCAGTGGATCTTGTTAGTGGGACAGACTGCAGTCCCTGTACAATGGTGATGGACGAGGTTAATGTTTATAGTCTGGGATGGGGTGACTCCAATTCCCCTCAATACCTGTGGTTTGCTCTGTTTGCTTTTCTCTCAATCTATCTTTGCCTGTCGGTTGCATTCGGTCTCACTCACCTGTCTGTACCTGTGATTCTCCCACACTCCCTTATCTCTGTGCAAATATAATTCCCAAGCAGCATACCTTTGTTCACATGTGAATTCTGGTTCTGTCACTGTGTGTGGATGTGTTAATCTCTCTCTGTGTCACGTGTGTATCTGTGACTCCTTCTCAGTGTCCCTGTGTGTATCTGTGATCCTCTCTCTGTGTCCATGTGCACATCTGTGATCTGTTCCCCTCTCTCTTTCACCTGTATAGTGCCTTTAAAAGCAAAGCTAACTTAGTGAACCACTCAAATATCATGGTAAACATGCTCTCTGTCCACCTCTATGCAATTTACTGGCAGTGTGTACTATCTACACAATACAGGGAAGGAGCATTTTCCCTCCTGTGATGGCTCCTTACACAACTCCGATCAGTAAACTGCAAGAACCAGGATATGAGGCATATTTCAACATCACCACCTGAAAGTTCATCTCCGAGTCACAAACCATCCTGACCTGGAATCCATGTTGTCGTTCCTTCACTGTCGCTGAGTTAAATCCTGTAACTCCCTCCTGAAGTGCAAGGCCAGCAGGAATGAGCCATCACACATTGCCCTTGAGAATGTGATGGTGAGCTGCTGTTTGACATTGCTGCTGTCCATTGGGTGGTGGGGAGGAAGTGTCTGGATTTGACTCAGTGACAGCAATGGAACACTGTATTGGAGGTGATGTTGCTGATAGTGATGTTCTCAGTTTCTGCTCTGTCTAGGAATAGTGTTTACTGGTTAGGAAAGTGCTGTTGAAGGAGTCTTGTTGAATTCCTGCAGTGGATCTTGTTAGTGGGACAGACTGCAGTCCCTGTACAATGGTGATGAACGAGGTTAATGTTTATGGTCTGGGATGGGGTGACTCCAATTCCCCTCAATACCTGTGGTTATCCGTTATTGCTTTTCTCTCAATCCATCTTGGATTGCACCTCGGTAACATTCTGTCTCTCTCCCCAGTCTGTATCTGTGAATCTCCCGCACTCCCATAATCGCCGTGCAAATAGATTTCCCATGCACCATACCACTTTTCACATGCAATTCCTATGTGTTTGTGTTATTCCCTCTTTGTGTCCCAGTGTGTATCTGTGATTCTCTCTGTGTCCCTGTGTGTATCTGTGATTCTCTCTGTGTCCCTGTGTGTATCTGTGATTCTCTCTGTGTCCCTGTGTGTGTCTGTGATTCTCTCTGTGTCCCTGTGTGTATCTGTGATTCTCTCTGTGTCCCTGTGTGTATCTGTGATTCTCTCTGTGTCCCTGTGTGTATCTGTGATTCTCTCTGTGTCCCTGTGTGTATCTGTGATTCTCTCTGTGTCCCTGTGTGTATCTGTGATTCTCTCTGTGTCCTTGTGTGTTTCTGTGATTCTCTCTGTGTCCCTGTGTGTATCTGTGGTTGTCTCTGTGTCCCTGTGTGTATCTGTGATTCTCTCTGTGTCCCTGTGTATATCTGTGATTCTCTCTCTCTGGCCCTGCGGTTATCTGTGATTCTCTTTGAGTCCCTGTGTAGGTCTATTTCATTGTATTTTGTGTATATGTGAACATGTTCACATGTCTGTTGTGGTGTCTGTCGATGCAAATCTTTCACAATCTCCCTGTGATTCTATTTCACAATCGCTTTGTTTACCTTGGATTCTCTCTGTGTCTCTGTGCGCATCTCTGATTCTTTCTCTCTCTTCCTGTGTGTATCTGTGATTCTCTCGATGACCCTGGGTGCATCAATGATTTTCTCGCTGTGTCCCTGTGTGTATCTCTGATTCTTTCTCAGTGTCCCTGTGTGTATCTGTGATTCTCTCTCTGTGTCCCGGTGTGTATCTGTGATTCTCTCTCTGTGTCCCTTGTGTAGCTATGATTCTTTCCCTGTGTCCCTGTGTGTATGTGTGATTCTCTCTCTCTGTGTCCCTGTGTGTATCTGTGATTCTCTCTCTGTGTGTGCCCCGGTGTGTATCTGTGATTTTCTCTCTCTGTGTCACTGTGTGTATCTGGGATTTTCTCTGCGTTCCTGTGTGTATCTCTGATGCTCTCTCTGTGTCCCTGTGTGTATCTGTGATTCTCTCTGTGTCCCTGTGTGTTTCTGTGATTTTCTCTGTGTTCCTGTGTGTATCTGTGTTTGTCTTTCCCTTTCTGTCCCTGAACAGTGTCTTTAAAAGCCAAGATAACTGAATGAATGAATCGGGTAACGCCTTAAACATTTCCTCTGTCCACCTCTGTGCTATTTTCCAGCAGTGTGTACAGTCTACAAACTGCAGGGTAAGGGGAATTACAAAATTAATGGTAGAGGAGAGGGTGCAAGTGAATGAAGGCGGTAATTTAGATAAGGGAGTAGAGGGAGACGGTGTTCGCGACTCATCAAAGCGGGTCCAGATAAAAGCTGGAATAAGGACACTTTGCCTGAATGCACGAAGCATTCGGAACAAGGTGAATGAGTTGATGGTGCAAATCAGCACAAGTGGGTACGATCTAGTGGCCATTACAGAAACGAGGCTGAAAGGTGACCAGGACTGGGAGATGAATATCCAGGGGTATCAGGCGTTCAGGAAGAATAGACAGGAAGGAAAAGGTGGTGGAGTCGCGCTATTAATAAGAGATAATATCAGGGTAGTACTGAGGGATGACATAGGCTCTGAGGAACAAAACGTGGAATCATTATGGGTAGAGATGAGGAGGGAGTAGAGGGAGAAAGACACTAGTAGGTGTGGTATATAGGCCCCCAAATAATAATGTTGAGGTAGGGAGGGCTGTAAACAAGCAGATAAGGGATGCGTGTAAAAACGGAACGGCAATAATCATGGGGGACTTCAACATGCACATTGACTGGCAGACTCAAGTCGGTAAGGGTGGAATGGAGGAAGAGTTCTTAGAATGCTGTCGGGATAGTTTCCTTGAACAGCATGTGACGGAACCGACGAGGGAACGAGCTATTTTGGATCTGGTATTGTGTAACGAGGGAGGTAGAATTAAGGATCTTATTGTGAAGGACCCTCTTGGGTCTAGTGACCACAATATCGTCGAATTTCGGATTCAGATGGAAGAGGAGAAAGTTTGGTCTCAAACCAGTGTCCTCTGTTTGAACAGAGGGAAATATGATAGGATGAGGGATGAATTGGCTAAGGTAGACTGGGAGAGCAGGCTGGCAGGTAGGATAGCTGAGGAACAGTGGAGGATTTTTAAGGAGATCCTTTTCAGTTCTCAGCAAAAATATATTCCAGCAAAAAACAAGGATTGTAAGAAAAGGGAGAACCAGCCGTGGATAACGAAGGAAATAAAGGAGAGTATTAAAATAAAAACAGCTGCGTAGAGAGTGGCCAAAAATAGTGGAGAAACAAGTGATTGGGAAAAATTTAAGAAACAACAAAGAGAGACTAAGAAAGCGATAAAGAAAGGAAGGATAGACTATGAAGCTAGGCTAGCAATTAATGTAAAAAATGAGAGTAAAAGTTTTTATAAATATATAAAAAGGAATAGAGTGGCTAGAGTGAATGTTGGACCCTTGGAGGACGAGAGGGGGGAGTTAATAGTGGGAAATGGGGATATGGCTGAGTCTTTAAATACGTTTTTTGTGTCGGTCTTCACGGTGGAGGACACAAATAGTTTGCCAAATATTAACGATAGAGGGTTGGCAGCAGGAGAAATACTTAATACGATTAATGTTACCAGAGAGGCAGTGCTGGGTAGACTAATGGGACTGAAGGTGGACAAGTCCCCGGGTCCGGATGGAATGCATCCCAGGGTATTGAAAGAAATGTCAGGGGTAATAGTGGATGCGTTGGTGATTATTTATCAAAACTCGTTGCATTCTGGGGTAGCGCCGGTTGATTGGAAAACGGCTAATGTTACGCCGCTGTTTAAAAAAGGAAGGAGACAAAAGGCGGGTAACTATAGGCCGGTCAGCTTAACGTCTGTAGTAGGGAAAATGCTGGAATCCATTATTAAAGAGGAGATAGCAGGGCATCTGGATAGAAATGGTTCGATCAATCAGACGCAGCATGGATTCATGAGGGGAAAGTCGTGCTTGACGAACATGTTGGATTTTTATGAAGATGTGACTAGGGCGGTTGATGGAGGAGAACCGGTGGATGCGGTGTTTTTGGATTTCCAAAAGGCGTTTGATAAGGTGCCCCATAAAAGGCTGCTGAAGAAGATTAGGGCACACGGAGTTGGGGGTAGTGTGTTAAAGTGGATTGGGGACTGGCTATCCGACAGGAAGCAAAGAGTCGGAATAAATGGGTGTTTTTCCAGTTGGAGGAAGGTAACTAGTGGCGTGCCGCAGGGATCGGTACTCGGGCCGCAACTGTTTACCATTTATATAGATGATCTGGAGGAGGGGACGGAGTGTAGGGTAACGAAGTTTGCAGACGACACAAAGATAAGTGGAAAAGTGAATCGTGTGGAGGACGGAGAAGATCTGCAGAGAGATTTGGACAGGCTGAGTGAGTGGGCGAGGATATGGCAAATGGAGTATAACGTTGAGAAATGCGAGGTTATACGCTTTGGAGGAAATAATAACAAATGGGATTACTATCTCAATGGAAACAAATTAAAACATGCTACCGTGCAAAGGGACCTGGGGGTCCTTGTGCATGAGACGCAAAAGCCCAGTCTGCAGGTACAACAGGTGATCAAGAAGGCAAATGGGATGTTGGCCTATATTGCGAGGGGGATAGAATATAAAAGCAGGGATGTCTTGATGCACCTGAACAGGGCATTGGTGAGGCCGCAGCTGGAATACTGTGTGCAGTATTGGTCCCCTTATATGAGGAAGGATATATTGGCATTGGAGGGAGTGCAGAGAAGGTTCACCAGGTTGATACCGGAGATGAGGGGTTTGGATTATGAGGAGAGGCTGAGGAGATTGGGTTTGTACTCGTTGGAGTTTAGAAGGATGAGGGGGGATCTTATGGAGACTTATAAGATAATGCGGGGGCTGGATAGGGTGGAGGCGGAGAGATTCTTTCCACTTCGTAAGGAAGTTAAAACTAGAGGACACAGCCTCAAAATAAAGGGGGGTCGGTTTAAGACAGAGTTGAGGAGGAACTTCTTCTCCCAGAGGGTGGTGAATCTCTGGAATTCTCTGCCCACTGAGGTGGTGGAGGCTACCTCGCTGAATATGTTTAAAGCGCGGATGGATGGATTCCTGATCGGTAAGGGAATTAAGGGTTATGGGGATCAGGCGGGTAAGTGGTACTGATCCACGTCAGATCAGCCATGATCTTATTGAATGGCGGGGCAGGCTCGAGGGGCTAGATGGCCTACTCCTGCTCCTATTTCTTATGTTCTTATGTTCTTATGGAAGAAGTAATTCCCTCCTGTGACGGCTCCTTACACATCTCCAATCTGTAACCTGGAAGGACAAGGATGTGAGAAACATTACAACGTCACCACCTGAAAGTTCATCTCCGAATCACGCACCATCCTGACTTGCAATCTATATTGTCGTTCCTTCACTGTCGCTGAGTCAAATTCAGTAACTCCCTCCTGAACTGCAAGGCCAGCAGGAATAAGCCATCACATGTTGCCCTTGAGAATGTGATGGTGAGCTGCTTTTTGACATTGCTGCTGTCCATTGGGTGGTGGGGAGGAAGTGTCTGGATTTGACTCAGTGACAGCAATGGAACAGTGATAGCGTTCCAAGTGAGCATGGTGTGTGTATTGGAGGTGATGCTGCTGCTGGTGATGTTCTCAGTTTCTGCTCTGTCTAGGAATAGTGTTTACTGGTTAGGAAGGTGCTGTTGAAGGAGTCTTGGTGAATTCCTGCAGTGGATCATGTTAGTGGGACAGACTGCAGTCCCTGTACAATGGTGATGGACGAGTTTAATGTTTATAGTCTGGGATGGGGTGACTCCAATTCCCCTCAATACCTGTGGTTTGCTGTGTTTGCTTTCCTCTCAATCCATCTTTGCCTCTCGGTTGCATTCTGTCTCTCTCACCTGTCTGTACCTGTGATTCTCCCACACTCCCTTATCTCGGTGCAAATATAATTCCCAAGCAGCATACCTTTGTTCACATGTGAATTCTGTTTCTGTCACT